>NC_052118.1:1649586-1694795 GCF_012273895.1 Zerene cesonia
GAAGTCGGTTACAAACAAACAAACATACAAACAAACATACAAACATACAGGTGAAGCTAATAAAAAGCGTGTAATAAAAATATAGTGCTTCTTCATATCAATCTCGCCGTAAGATTGTAAAATTATATTATATGCTAACTCGCATTATTGTAATTTGAAAAATTGTGATTTGTTACATCTTGCTTACAATTAAACGTATTGTTTTTCCCGCCGAAAGGAGAGGTTTTTTTTCGTGCGTATTATATGAATATCTCTCGGGAGATTATTATAAGGCTTTTGCGATGTTACGACATCCTAATGCAGTGAATACTAATGTATGCTAATATTATTATTAATTTACACATTAATAGCAGTGGTGGCTCAGTGGTGAGAACCTCGGACTTCAAAATCAATAAGTCGGAGTTCGAGACCGGGCGAGCGTGCAGGAAATAAATTGATTTTTCAATTTATCTGCACATGTGGATAACATCACCACTGCTAAAAACGGTGAAGGAAAACATCGTGAAGAAACCGATCAAATGTTCGACGACATGTGACATCTGCCGACCCGCACTTGGCCAGCGTGGTGAATTATGGCCTGAACCCTGATAGGAGGCTTGTGTCCCAGCAGTGAGAACATGTTTGGGCTGATGATGATGATGATGATGATGATTAATATTATAAAGAGAAATAATTTATATGTAAGTATGTTTCTTATAACACTAAAACTGCTGGACTGATATCAAATATTATTTTACCATTAGAAAGGTGCAAGTTCATTAAGTGACTTGGGCTATATATGTACATTGTACAACGGACAAAGATGGGACAAACAATAAGTAGTATTATAAATACATAAGTCTGTCTGTCTGTAACGCTTTGACGGCTGAATCATAACAGCCGTTTGTACGAATTTAGGCAGAAAGTAAATAAATAAACACATTACGTGATATTTAAGAAAAATCGGTCAAGAGCGAGTCGGTCTCACGTCACGGAGAGTTGCATGCAGATAGAGGAAGAGTAATTGCAAAAGAAAATGGTGACTAAATTTATGGCTGTGCCGTTGCCTAAACTTTATTTTTAATTATTCTTGTGTTAGCGTAATAATATATGAACATCTTAAAACATTTCAACTATCTAACTATCTTAGTTTTTAAGATATAGCCTGTTGACAGACGGACCGACAACGCAGTCGTAGTAATAGGGTCCCGTTTTGCCCTCTGATTGCGGAACCCTTAAAATAATATCTAAAAGCCTATAAAATTTTCAAGTCCTAACTGAAATTAGAGTCTAGCAACACATTATAAATTAATACCTATTACATCAGTATAACCAGCGAAATTGAAATATGAAATCAACTCACACAATAAAGCATTATTACTTATAAACTTATTAAATTATGCAAGTTGGTATTAAAATTTAACATCTCCAACTTAATGTCTCCTTTAACAGCCAAAACAGCGTTAACCAACTTGGCTTAAGTGAATATGGTTTCAAGAAGTTTCTTAACACGTAATTCTCGGAGTGCGAACCTTTGATGCCACTTGGCACTCGTTGAATAAACCCTAATGTCAGTCTAGACGTGAAAATGTGACATTTATAATATACCCGTATTTCTCGGAAAGTATTTTAATTCTGCTTCAATTTATGTTATGAAAAATTCAGTTCATACTGAAAATACACAGGGGATTTATTTTAGAGATGACATTGTTTTTCATAATATGTCAATAGACATTGCCATACATGTTTTCCATTTATTTGAAAATGTGCCCAAGGCAAAGAATTAAAATGACGTATAAATTAGTGTTTATAGTTATTTTCAGTTATTTTGAGGAAGATTTTTTAAAAAACCCTTACAAGTTTAAATAAGGAACCAGTTTATTAATGTAGACGAAGGCGTAAAAGGCGTCTAAAATTAATATACAAGGTTTATTTTTGAATTTATAACATAATGTTAAAAAAATATACACAGAAAAATTAATTCAGGTGACAGAGTGTAGAACGTAGGTTTCTTTTAGCGTGACATGATAAATAAACCACATCCAGCACAAAACACTAGAGCCAATAGGAACACCCATAACAGCGTGACAAACGAACTTCCAAACAAAATGTAAAATAAGCGTAAACGAGACTTAAATCCACTGAGGGCATAACAGAGCTCGTAAACAATGATAAAACAGTCAGCCACACTTGAGGCGTTCCTTACGAGTTTATCGAGCTGCGAGGGAGATAAATACGGCATCCTCACATACGGTATGTCTTTGTTTTTTCCTCTTGAACCATTGGTAGCGGAGATGCTTAGATTATTTGTTCGAATTTCAAATGTTATTTTTAAAATTCGAATTTGTTTAATGCGTTTTAAATTTAATATTCGATATGTATTAGTAGACATTAAGGCGTGCGCAAAGGATGGTATTTAGCGTATGTTTAGATTATTTGTTCGAATTTCAAATGTTATTTTTAAAATTCGAATTTGTTAAATGCGTTTTAAATTTAACATTCAATATGTATTAGTAGACATTAAGGCGTGCGCAAAGGATCGTATTTAGCGTCTGTTTAGATTATTTGTTCGAATTTCAAATGGTATTTTTAAAATTCGAATTTGTTAAATTCGTTTTAAATTTAACATTCGACATATTATATTAGTAGACTTTAAGGAGTGCGCAAAGGATGTTATATATCGTATCCACTTCGTGATATCAATATCGTGTTAATGATTCCACATAATATGTTAAGAATGATAACCCTTTATTGTTTACCTTAGTATGTATACAATTTTCCATTTAACTGGAAATGAAAAGTCCTATAATCCTAAACTAAGTACAGGGCACAAACCCTGTATTCATATTATCATTAAAGCGCGCTTCCACTAACCCACTTCTAGTAAAATCTAGAAGGTATTTACAATATAGTCTGTGTAAAAGCTTATGAAATAGCCAACTTTATACGTAACACACGTACGTTACTTAGTCATTAGTTTGCTAACAGATGACTCACTTCAGTAACGAGCCAAGAAGTTGTGGCATAATCCAATCTCACCATATTACTTATGAAAGAAACGCTTCATGGCAGATTATCATTGAGCAGTTTCTGAGAAATTTGCTCGTTGTTGTTTCTCTATGTCAAGTTTATGGGAGGGGAAATTGATTAGCTGTCGCGGTATGTGCGTTTTAGAGATTCTATTGGAATTAATGTCTTCTATTAGAATTTATGTGTTTAAATACTACTACACACAGTTAAGTGTGCCCGCCCTCGGCTTTTCCGCCTACTTGAAGAAAATTATCGTGGGAATTAGGTGTTTCACCGCCATAAAAGTAGCCTATATCACCACCTCCTAACTGTCTTTATTTCTAGGACGAAAGACAAACAAACGCAATTTGCATACAAAATTTAATATTTGTGTGTAAAATGTATTTGTTTGTATTAACTAACGATCGGTGAGGGTGCATTGTAGTGAAATAACATACATAATGCATTATGATTAATGTAATAATTACAGCCTGAAACACATCTTTGTCGTTAATCTCTTTTCAGATCGTAAAACGAAATACTATTTTTTATCTAATGCACTTGTAAATACGCACTAGCATCTGAAACAATGTTGTATAAATGGGTTTTTAAATCTGTTCTTCATCTCCAAACAGTATTCCAGACAAACACAACAGCGTACCAATAGATCACCCAACATAATAGCAGAACCATCGGCGCGTGTTGCAACACCCACTCATTGAATTTCAAAGCGGCATTCAAATGAAAAATACACCATATTGCTGTGCAGCGGCAATTGTCCTACTTCGCTCCGCTGAAGTAAAGGAAACGAAAGGCATAAAAGCAAAAATATGCTCCATTTTGTTAAAGGATCAGCGCTTATTTCACGGATTCCGAAATGGCAAATACGAAAATTCCTTCTGAGAAACTCGGTTTCTGCTTCAACCTATTTATCACAAATTATGCTCGGAGAAACTGCTGAAATTCTTGTTCGCGTTTGCTTTTCTATTTTAAATGTATTTTTAAGTTTTTATTGGCGTGTCGGATCTGGCAGGTGCTCATTGAAAATGTAGGTTGTAACGTTTAATTCTTCCACGTTAAATACGAGTAGTTCGAAATTGAATTATTTCTGTATGAGTGCGCTTTGTTCTTTAGTTGTGTTGTTTTATTGCCAGCTAAATGTATACAGGCAAAATTAAACTTCTTGATATATAAGAAACATAGGTAACTGTATCAATGCACAGCCCAAACTACTGTACAGATCGGGCTGAAATTTGACACGCAGATAACTATGGTCTACGCATCCGCTAAGAAAGATTTTTAATAAATTCTACCACAATGGGGATAAATAGTGGATGTCATAGCAGAAAAAAAAATCTACCCACGCCTGCAAAGCTACAGGCTGTTATTATATATTATACTACATACCCAGCCACACTTTGTTGTGGCTGTGACTAAATTTATTGTTAATTATAAATTATTGGAATAATTAATACAATACTGGTTTTTTATATATTATTAAGATAAGATAAATAGCTGGGTTATAAAATCAATTTTTTTTTCTATTTATCAGCATAATATCCACATCACCGCTGCTAAACGGTGAGGGAAAACATAGTGAGGAAACCGGCATGTCCAAGAATTAAAACTACCAACAATAATAAATTCCATAGGGCTACAATTACAATGTACTCACTTATGTAATAAAGTTCCCTTTTATTATTTAGGTTACACCATTCTTCAACATTAAGTTTACTCAAGAATGAAGCACACTAGAACACATCACGTCACGATATCATTTTAATAACGCTATACTTGCATCCAGCTATCAAACTGCCGTAAACCCCACGTAAAGCTAAACACGAGAAGATATTTCTAGTGAAATATGCAGGAACGCCTTGCAAAAAGCAAGAGGTTTGGTGATCTATCATTTTTATGATCAACCCATAAAGGCCCTTGGCAAACCGAGTGTATGTAACAGCCTATATAAGGCCGCTTAGAGAATTCACTAAGTTCACTCTAATATCTAGCGTAATGTATCACCTGGTGGAGATACTTATGGTAAAAGTGAAATATGTTTTGTTTTAAACAATGTGGCGCATAGTGATATATTACAGGTTAGTTTTGAGAGAAATGTGTAAACATTATTTTTTATCATTAGAAGGTGGTTATGCTATGATATAATTGAAAAGTTTTTTTTTTTTAATATTTAACACTATAAACATATGCCATAATATTATGAATATAACCTAAATTAATTGACAAAAAATAGCAAAAAATAATCAAAGTTTTTAAACCAAAAATAATATCATATATATTGTTTGTTTTTGAGTATGAGAAATCTATGTTTTAAAGAAAAAGTATTTTATATACAATAGCAGTCCGTTTTGGCAAGTATCAATAACCAGGAGACTTATACTTCCGCTTTCGTTCGGGACGCTCAAACCGCAATGCGCGAGCGCCGTCCCTCGAAAATACGTGTATCGCAAAACGGAAAATTGACGTGTAAATCATGGAGTGTTGCAGCATATAAGATACGTGGTGCATTTTGCTCTCTGCTCACAATTCCTGAACATCAATTTTGTGATAATGTAGTGCCAATTGCTATTTCGGCTTTTCTACATATTATCTTTTTATCGGGACAGATTCATAGCCAGTATGATCGTAAGCCGAATTAGTGATTGCTTATGTATGGCTTAAATTTAAAACAATTGCGCATTTTTTATTCACGGCAATCAAAAGGTCGCTCGAATCATGTAAAATTATGTTCTCTAAACTTGTTTTGTTATTTCAAAGTTTTCGTTGTGTCGTTAAAAAGTTTTTTTTTTTTTTTTTTATGTCACAGTCGGCAATGGAGCTGGTGGGACGCCTGATGGTAAGCGCTACCACCGCCCATGAACATTTGTAGAGGCGTAAAGTCGATTGCAGACCTTACGCCTCTACAAATGGATTAAATTGGGGGGGAAGGGATTAAGAAAGGATTGGCGAGAGGAATAAAGGAAAGGACTGGGAAGGGGAAGGAAAAGGATATAGGCCTCCGGCTCCCCCACTCACCGAACGAAACACAGCAGAATGCTATTTCACGCCGGTCTTCTGTGGGGGTGTGGTACTTCCCCGGTGCGAGCTGGCCCAATTCGTGCCGAAGCGTGCTCGACTACCACATAAGAGACTATAAAACAAAGTCCCAAATCAATTGTAATAAGATGCAAAATTGAGTGGAACTTTTTTTTAAATATAATTTTTTTTTAGTGATAAACCGCTATTGGATATTTTCCATAATCTTGTACCCGTTCACGTGTTTTTGCCAACGGACAAAGATATTGGACAGTGGTGATTTCAATCCAATCGTGTACGAAGAACACTTTACAATAATAACATAAATTTGTTTTTTTAAGTTGAAATACACACAAAATATACGCTGGACAAATTCAAGACATAACATTACCTCGCGTTCATTCAAGATATTATATATAAGACGCCAATGCATTGACCCGACGAAGGAGAAATCAAATATCCGCTCGCCATGTATTGGGTGAAGATATACGAATCTGAACAAGATACTCGATATCAGCTAGACATACGAGAAATATCTCCACTTTATGGAATAGAATTCGTATGGCGTAGCATTTGTACCGTTAGTACATGAGGAATTATTATCGTAAGTTTTTTAATCTGAGACAATAAGAGTATCGATTTGTTGCGTTGTTAATTTTTCTGTTCATTCACATGGTTTACATGTTTATTAGAATAAACCTACATTTTTTTTATTCACAATAGGGAAGCGCTTGACCACGATCTCGCTTGATGGTAAGCTGAGATGTGGTCTAATATGGAGCGCGCTTCCCTAGAAGGTACCTGTTCACTCTTCTCTTGAAGACCTCCAGATTGTACTCGTCGGGGAACAGAGTCTCAGGAAGCATTTTTCAATCCCTTGCGGTTCGAATGAAAAATGTGGAATCGAACCGCTTCGTCCGGGTACTTGGAACATCCACCAAATAGCGGTGCCTAGAGTCTGTGCGCCTTGCAAATTAATAACATTAGAGTAATATAATTATAATTGCTTGGAAACATTTAACAAATTTAGTTTCCGTAGGTATATTAATGTGCTTTGTTATGATTTCTATGCCCGATATCTCTCTTATAACATTATGAGCAAATTACAGATGAAGAAAATGCTGACGAGTGAAAGCATTTCACGCATTTAATGGATATGAAATGCCACCTTTTATATCCTAAAAGTACGAAACTGCTCAAATAAAATTAAAAATAAAGAAAATACTATACTTCTACTGGAGCGCTTTAAAATCCCCTGCATTATTAAATGAAAAACAGTATCACGTAGTCTCCAAGACGAGTCGTTTAAAAGGCTTATTCACTCGACTTTTAAAATGGACACTTTGAAATGTCTTCCTTACCTGGAGACAGTGATTCTTAGAGTACTTATGGGAAAGACACCGTAATTGTTTCTAGTCGTTGTCATGTAATAAGTACCTACACTTAAGTCTCGTAGTAAAGTATTGAGATCCTTTCAATTCCATGAAATTGTGCTTTGTACGAACGCGGAGTTTAGTTAAGGTTGTAGTTTTATAATTTCGCTGGCTTTTGCTCGCGGCCTAGCACGCTTTGATTTCTGCAGTTTAATAGATCCTATTATACGTATAAACATTCCTCTTGATTCTCTAGATCACTCTATATATTAAAAACTAGCTGTTCTCCCCCGCTTCGCCCTTGGTACATATATAACTGTCACTCAGTGAAGTTGCAGCTTTCAAATAGTGAGAGGTCCAGTAGTTTAAATAGTAACATAGTTAAAATTTTAATTATCGTTAAATAATGTGCCTACCTATGACCGCGACGCTGCACAGCTGTGCCAGCTCAATAATTGAATCAGAATTACTTTTTAACCTAAAAATTTTTGTGTAAATATATATTAGTCCCCATTTCATCATCCAACACTATGAATTATACTTTTTCTAATTTATTTGGAACATATTTCACTATTATAACCATCTAAAGTCATATTAACCTCACTACAAAATTTTCTACAATTAATTATGTAGATTTTTTCAAAATATGCAAGTGGTTATTCAAAGTAATGTATCGGTCTTAATACGATTCGATACAATGCAGTGGTGCATGTTTGTTCTACCCAGTGAGTCAGTTTGAAGGAACATTCGGGTACTGTAATTGACGGTATATACAAAATTGTTCATGGTATTGGCAAAATGTCATGGATATAATGTTTTGACAGTTTATTAAAGCACCACATGTTTTGTGGGTTTTATGAATGCTTATGCTTATATTTCAGTTTCCGTTTTACAGAAAATAGCAAAGGAAATTTATTTTCTTGTAAAATAATATATAATGAATGTGCATCTCTTATTTTGATGGTTCAGTTCATAACTTGCTATGAAATAAATACTCGAAATATTTTTCAAAAAATATGGATTACTAGCGGTGCGCCCCGGCTTCGCCCATAGTGCATATATAGTCTATAGCCTTCCTCAATAAATGGGCTATCTAACACTGAAATAATTTTTAAAATCGGACCAGCAATTCCTGAGATTAGTTCGTTCAAACAAACAAACAAACTCTTCAGCTTTATAATATTAGGATAACTGAGCCATGATTATAACTTTCACACATTAGTAATACTTATAATTCTACCTAACCAACCATGTTTCTTCAAAACATCCGCTTTTTAATTTGATTATTCAGATATTCATATACTGCATATTCTAATATTTGAAAAATAAACACAATTAACATTGTTTATTCTACGGAATAAAACATAGGTTTATTTACGTGTAATCCCGCTCGTGTAACCTTTTAATTACAATAAAGCCTTCCAAACAATATTTACATTGCTTCGAATTGTTCCACGCCAGTGCCACAGGGGAGTCTCCTTTACCTAGAAATTAGAATCAAATTAAACTAAGTGCGTAAATTTCGCGCGTTCATTATATTAGAATTATTAAATCGAGTGTTTAGATGTAAACAATGTGGGTGTATAAAATAAAAATAAAAATCATATATTGAGTAAATTATACAGTACATACAATATGGACCCCAGACTCCTAATGTAGCATTCGCTGTGTTGCAGGCGTCTGTGTCTTCCTGATATCACACTTATATTTTAATGTGAAAGTTTGTTTGCTTGGGTGTTTGTCCGTCAATCACGCTGAAACTACTGAGATTTTGATTAAATTTGATATTCAGACAGTTGGCTTGGGTGATAGGATACTTTTTATCCCGATTAAAGGCTCCCTTAGGATAAAACTATAGGTTAGTCATTATATACATAAAAAGTTCAATCTGAGAAATTATATTGTTACTTGTTCACAAATGAAATTGAAACTTCTTCATTTTAAAATATGTATTGTATGATTTATTTGATGACTGCAATACGTGTGTTGTAGATACTGTCATAGTTGGTTAAAAATATACATATATTTGCTGAAAACCCAAGATTAGATTTATGTTCGCAATATACAAATCTAATCTTGGGTTTTACATTTCTATCCATGTTACATATTGCGGATACAATTTATAATGCAACAATAAGTGTAAGATATAACTACACATGTATCTTTTTTCTATAAAATTATCGACAATTTATGCCATAGACCGACATGTCATAGACAACTATTGATGGAAATTAAAAAACCTCACATGAGATGACTCTATAATACGTTGAATGCGCTTTGCGTTAATTCCTACGAAACTATTTAATTACAAAAGTCAACGAACGAATATACACACGACATAAATAGGGCCATACGCTGCTAATAGCTTGCAAACGTCTACATTACCACAAATTGAAGTTTGAAGGCAGTGTTTGCACCAAATACCTTACGCGTTGTAATGTGAAAACTTTCTCCATACACCCACCATAACGACCACGGCGCTGCTATATTATTAAGTCGAAACTTTGTTAATTTTATAACTATTTTGATAGAGATTTATTGTTACTTCATTTATGTAAATACTGAACCGTGCTTCGTAATATTATAAGTGCTGAAGTTTGAGAGTATACTTTGGTCTGTCGTTTATTCATATCTTCTATGTTCGTATGCAGAAATAATTTTTTTAATTTGATATTCGAAAGTATCTTAGAATAAAGATTACTTGTTCATCAATAAGTATGTTAATTTCCATACATTAATATACAACAAATTTTCTATTGATATTAGTCCAATGTATTATTTTATAACTTACAACGCTACAACAGTTTATAAAACTAAAACTGTTTTCTTATTTCTATTTACGCATATTTGCATTGAAGTGATCGAACTAAAATTACGCTTCGTATGAGCCCACACAAAGCCAGCGTGTCCAGTTTCCCATGAAATAGTATATAGATATATTATCGGCAGTTCTTTTTGAACTAGATATCAAATAAATATAACAAACAATAAATTACCACCTTTTTGTGGGAATCACCGTATCAAGTTAATATATAAAAATGTAGGTTGATTTCAGTTTTATTTAATTAATATGCGATATGTTTTTATTACTTAAAGCGGCTAAAACACTTTTATCAAATTTAATTTCTATTAATTTTACGAAGAATACTGAATAATTGTCATGCAAATAGCATGTTATTTATATTATTTCCTTCCCCGAAAAAATCAACCATATGCATATGTACATCATTACTGATGTAAATGAATTCCATAAATTTTAATGCTCGCAAAGTTTGATCGCAGAAAAAGTATAAAAAAAACTAAGATAACCTATATTCTGAAAATGCAGTTCGATTAAAAATCAAATCTTGCTCTAACATAAAATCGATAATAATGGAAAGAAAAAAAACACAGCCCGGGGTTTGCTCATCATAGTTTCCGTTCCCGTAGGATATCCGGGATGAAAACCATCCTTTGTCCTTTCTCCGCTCTCAACTATGTACAAAATATCTTCTAAATCGGTTCAATGGTTTAGGCGTGAAGAAGATACAGAGATACAGAGTTGCTTTCGAATTTATAACGTAAGTAAAGATGAACTTTGTAGTATCAAGTTACGCACAAATATTTCCCAGCTAACTAAGATCGAATCATACTCTCTGCAATAGTTCATTGCTCGACGGAGCCAGAATTTCGTGAGAAGTTTGTGGAAGCCACTCAGAGCAATTAGTCACGCCAATAAGTGTTCGAGGCTCTTGTTGGTGACGTGATGCCTTAGAAACGTAATTATCATATTCATTATGGAGCACTACGCTTTGATTTTGATGAAATTTTAATGGAAATAATGTACAAACACTAACTGCGGTGAACTGTTTATGGTCGTTAATTTTCGACGCTGTTTTGCGGTGATCGTAGTTAAAGTTTCACATCTGGTGTTATTTTAGTTGTGGTTGTATTATAATGAGAAGACGATATAGGTAGGTTTTGATGCGTTTTATATTCTACATACTAACTGAATGGACGAACGCTGTTCTGCCTTACTCTTATCATTGGGGTATGAAAAATGGATGTTAGCCGATTCTCAGACCTAACCCATATGCACACAAAATTTCATTATAATCGGTCCAGTCATTTCGGAGGAGTATGGTAACTATCAATATGATACGAGAATTTTATATGTATAGAGATATGCTTCTCTTTTTTTTATTTCTGAAACGTTAGACAATATGTTATAGACACAGAGATTTTTCGAATTTCTTTTTCAATTAAATCTTCATATAGGGTTTGGTAATGTTTTTTATTTGACTATTAAAGCACCAATATAAAACAAACAATATTAGTTAGTATGTGGTAGTCGAGCACGCTTCGGCACGAATTGGGCCAGCTCGCAGCGGGGAAGTACCACACCCCCATAGAAGACCGACGTGAAATAGCATTCTGCTGTGTTTCGTTCGGTGAGTGGGGAAGCCGGATATCCATATCCTTTTCCTTACCCTCTCCAGTCCTTTCATCTATTCCTATCGCCAATCCTTTCTTAATCCCTTCCCAAAAAGTCGGCAATCCATTTGTAGAGGCGTAAGGTCTGCAATGGACCTTATGCCTCTCCAAATGTTCATGGGCGGTGGTAGCGCTTACCATCAGGCATCTCACCAGCTCCATTGCCGACTGTAACATTAAAAAAAAAGCAATAATTTGAGTATGGGAAAGCAATGGGGCTGGAGGACCATTACCTTTTTTTTCCCACACCGGATTAAATACTGCTTTAAGACGTCGTGTTAACTGCCCAGGAATTTTCAAATAACAAATGATGGAAAAATAGCTAACTCTAGTATAATGTAGTGAGAACACAAAATATTACGATTTTTATAAAAGGACTGTAACAATTTTGAAAAATATTTAATGCCTCTATTTCATACAGTAAAGTAAGAATTCAGTGTTTTAAATTTAGATTTGATTTTGTGGTTATTTATTTTTAATAAGATCCTGATTTCGATTTAAGTTTTTACGTCTGGTACGACTTCAGGTACGGATTTTTTTCTTTTTATAATAATATAAAGGGAAATTGGAATTAAAATTGTTCCACTACGTTGCTTAATGCTGAGTGCGTGGAACTTTGTGATATAAATAATAGTAAAATACTAATTCACATGACGTTGTATTTAAAAATAATTTCTGACCCGCCTCCCGGTTTCCATTTAACCTCAATTTTGCATTCCTGTGTAACTTAAGGTAAATGTAAATATCTAGTATTATTGAACTGATCTGATGACTTACTAGGTTGAAAAAATTGAATTTCTGAAGCCGATGCTTTTGTTGAAAATAATCTATTGAGTATACAATGTATTTCTTATTGCATTACATTATGGTTCAATTTATAAATAACACAAAAAATCTGTATATGATTTAAGAGCTACAATATACTATTTACCTATTAATATTCTCGCTGTGCAAATATGAGCCTTGTATGTTTAGTTTTAGCACTCAATTTATACCGATATTTACAGTTAGTAACCGCCTTGTTGATCAAACAGAGTAATTTGCACTTCAGTTTCAAAACGAACCCAATTTGTAAATAAATGAATATATTTGGTATATATTTGCGTAGAATTATCCAGCGATCTGCTTGGTTCAGAGGTTTTGATTTTTTGTAGGCGGCTATTTAGAATAGATGTTTATTGAAACAAACAATGTTTTTTATTAAAGATTTAGAATTGTCATGATCATCATTATCATCAGCCCATTATGTTCCCAGTGCAAGGTCACGGAGATCAGGCCATAAACCACCACACTGGCCAAGTATGGGTTGGCAGATGTCAGATGTTGCATTGGTGACGTATATAATGTGCAGATAAATTGAAAAACCAATCTTTTTCCTGCACACTCGTATGGTCTCGTATCTACGGCTTTTCGCTTTGAAGTCCGAGGTCCTCACCATTGATCCACTACGGCTCAGTAACATGATGATGATCTATACTTGTTGAATAAAGAATAAAGATTTGTATGTAAGTATGTTTCTAATATTTTCATACAATTATTGAACGATTTAAATACTACACTAAAAAGCTGCAACTTCACTGAGTAAGATAGGCTACAATATGCACCACGGGCGAAGCCGGGGCGAACAGTTATCTATACTATAATATTATAAACTTGAAGAGTTTGTTTGTTTGAACGCACGAATCTCAGGAACTATTGGTCCGATTTGAAAAATTATTTCAGTGTGGTAGTCATAATATGTACCACGGGCGAAGCCGGGGCGGAGCGCTAGTTCATTAATAAAGCGGAATTCTTTCTTGTTATATTATATAAAAATAGTTACATTCTCAATTATTTCATTAGTGGCGTACAGAATAACCTGAATGAAATTCACATTTATACTTTTAACAATGTGGTGCTTGCCTGAGATATATCAATTTAATTCTTCTTAAAACCTACAATAATTTAATTAGAGAGTGCTAAGCTCGAATTTAAAAATGTTAAATTAATCTAGATACAAACAGAGTTGAATAAATACCTCATTAAGGTTTTATTCCGTTTCAACTTTTTATTTAGAAATACTCTCGAATAAAACTATTCACAAGACACGAGGTTACTTTAAATTCATGCCATAAGAACAGACATTTACTGCTTAGTAGGTATAAATGTATAAAACGAACTATTTAAATCTTAAAGATGAAAGTGAATAAAAACAGATTGATTTTATACTTTTGATCAAAAACTTATGGCTGATGAACTTATGAAATTGTTCCTGTGAAACTACATTTATATAAAATATATTATATAAGCTATATACGGTATATTTATATAGTTATCATATAATATTAATTAGATGCTTGTTTTGTTTCAGAGGGAAAATATTATTTTACATAGATACACTTATTCTGACAACAACGTGTCTATGACACGTAATACATAGTCTGTTTGCCCAATCCTGAGAAAGGCTTCCTCCATCGTCCTCGAATCTACTCTGTTAGCGCGATTCTGGATCATGTGTTTTCAACCTATAAGCTTTATTTTACATCTTCAAAACTGTCTACTTCGTTTCCTTTTACTATTTCTGGGGTACCAAAAGATTTACTTTCACCTTGTATCATGCTATTCAAACCTCAACATTTATTATATTAACCTAGGTTAACGCTTGTTGCCTTTATATCTAGATCCAAGCACAAACACTGGCAGGGAGTAGTTCTAATATTTTCCATTGACCGATTCGGAAAATGCCCGCTGATGCGAAAGTAACTCCGTCTATCTGTCTGTCCGTTTGTCTATTCTTCACGTTTGAACCACTCAACCTATATAAATATAACAATAAGTTGAGGAGAACAGAATAAGGAGTGTTTTAGGAACTATGCCGGGGAAAACGAAAACCCCAGGACTGCCTATCTCTTCCTTTACTATATCTTCCTTTATTATGCGACTGAAGGTGGAAAGCTTGTTGAGAATATAACAATAATAACTTACTAAATTACTAATTTTTAATCTTTGCTACTAATAGAGTTTTGAGCCCGCTCGCAAGTGGGTGTTATCCACGTTTATCCCTGAGAGAAGCCATGGCGAGGGGTTAGTGTGACATAATCGAGATTGATTCCTGTTCCCCATGAATATTCATAAAATCTATGAAGATCTCACTTTGTAGGAAATTGGAATGGTCAAGTGGTCACCTACACCCGACTTGATTAAAGGTAACCTAGATTTCAACATGCTCCCAATAAAATTAATACTTTTAATCACGTTCCTGGGTTGATTATGATAATATTTTATTTTAATATTTTCTCGACCTTTTATTATGTACTTCTCTGCAGATTATGTTATGTAAGTATGTATGTATGCAGCGTGCAAGTATTATTTTAACGAGTTTGAAAAAACAATTTGAATACAAAGGCCAATCGAATATTAAAATAGTTTTTAATTTGTCCATTTTTCATTTATTATATTTTCTTATATTTTCATATAAAATAGTTTTTAATTTGTCCATTTTTCATTTTATCATTCGTCTCCAATAACAATAATGTAAATTATAGAGTATGACGTATGTTCCACCGACCACGTCCTGATCCGGACAAGTCGCATTCACACGTTTCAGTAATGACTTTTTAGAGTATCACATTTTATAATTCGTCAAAAAATAAAGCCATCAAAAAATCTATTAAATGACTTTTAATTTCGGTTTCAATTCAAAAATTATATCATACGATGTTCATTATTGTACGCTTACATCATGCTACAATATTCCATTCAACTTAAGTAGTTTCTCGTCGAATATCTTGTGTCAAGTATGGATGTATTTGACTGAATTTCCACATAAAATGACGGCAATTTAAAAAGGGTTAATAAACGACCGCTTAATGAAAATCACCCTCAGCGATCTAAAATCACCCTTGCGTATCACGTGTCAATTTACCGATGTAATATGGGGTCGTGTCCTTATATTAAAGTCCCAACTCAAGTGCGGTGACGTCACTTGGACCCTCGTTACTCAAAAATGGATCAACAAGTGTTTAATTTAAAGGGAAAGTTAAGGTGCGATGAAGTCACAATGCGGGCTCAGGTGCGGTTATATTGAATGTTTTGTTTCTTGTCACGGGTTATCGCATTTTCGTTTGAAATATGTTACCGCAGTTGATAATAGTACAATGTACAAACAACGATTGAGAAATGTCAAAAAATCAGTGAGAATGATAATAAATTCAGCATTCTGTATACAGAATAGGTATATAGTCTACTACTGAGAATTAGTTCTATAGCTTTACTTTTTATTTTTTTTATTTATTTTTTTTTTTTTTATGTCATAGTCGGCAATGGAGCTGGTGGGACGCCTGATGGTAAGCGCTACCACCGCCCATGAACATTTGTAGAGGCGTAAAGTCGATTGCAGACCTTACGCCTCTGCAAATGGATTGCCGACTTTAAATTGGGAAGGGATTAAGAAAGGATTGGCGAGAGGAATAAAGGAAAGGACTGGGAAGGGGAAGGAAAAGGATATGGGCCTCCGGCTCCCCTACTCACCGAACGAAACACAGCAGAATGCTATTTCACGCCGGTCTTCTGTGGAGGTGTGGTACTTCCCCGGTGCGAGCTGGCCCAATTCGTGCCGAAGCGTGCTCGACTACCACATACAAATTTTATATTTGACGTTTTTGAATTCTTGTACTCACAAACGCACACAGATGCATTGATGAAATATGCTTGTAAAGGTATAATTTTATGAACATTATGTTCTATGTTGATGGTTTTATGTGTGGGTTATAGTCTTTATTTTTGATGGAAGAAATCAATTCTTATTACTCAAATTTCACACTTTTTACAATGTTTACCAAAATTAAATATCGCGGTTACTTATAGTATCTTTTATGCCATATCTTTTATGAAATAATCCCCACTCGCCATTAATTATAAACTCAATAAAAACTACATCCTCGATTACAAAGTACCAGCTATTGGAATGCAAGCGGTGTGTCCGTAGCGAAACCTCTCTAGAAACAAGGTTTTACTTCTGCTCCTTAGAGCATTGCTTGGAGATAGTTTATATGGTTGAACTTCCTCATGCTATATAATTGATTCATACTAAATAAATATTGTGCTTTAGTTTCACAAGTTTATAATTATTAGGAGATTACATAAAATAATAAACAATCGTTATAGCTACGATAATAATAATTATATCTATATTAAACATTCTTGATATTTAATTCTATTTAGAACTATTTCATATAGTATTATATTGTTTACTAGCGGTCCGCCCTGGCTTCGCCCGTGGTATATACATAGCCTATAGCTTTCCTCAACATATGGGCTATCTAACACTGAAATAATTTTTCAAATCGCACAAGCAGTTTCTGAGATAAGCGCGTTCAAACAAACAAACGAAATTCAGCTTTATAATATTAGTATATATATTCATTCTATATACCTATTTTTTATGCAAAAGATAAGACAACTGAGCCCGTGGGTCGCCTGAGGGTAAGCGGCCATCATCCCCTATGAAAGCTTGCAGAAGTAATTCCTCTGCAAATGTTCCCAACGTGTTTAGATAGTAGAGATAAATAAGGAATTGACGACGAGCATGAGACAGTGAACTGGAGTGGGTGAAGAGAGAGCTTAACAATTTATTACTATTTTAAATATCTACGATAAATTTTGGTCTATATTTTCACGACTTTTTCTTAACTTTCTTCGAACATAGAATTGACATAATGTGTGAAACATAAGGGAATAAAAACTTTAATCTTGATTTCATTTACACCTGCATATGATATGCTTGTACCAAGCTCTATACGTATATAGCTTTGTATGAAATTTAAAACTAACGGCAACATTTACTAGAGATTAAACGTAGAGCCTTTGGCACTAAACGTACGTAATTCAATGCACGTCCGAAGTAAGTTTGCTGAAAATATACAGGCGTTTATTACATCGAGTATTCTGGATACTTTGGAGAATTTGAATAACTTACGATGTTTTACTGGACAGTGAATTCAGTTGATTCTTTTGTTTATTTAGAACCTGTGTGCCATACCACTATATACCACTGCTATCATCAAAATCCGTTCAGTAGTTTAAGCGTGAAAGAGTAACAAACATCCCTCCTCACAAACGTTACATTTGAAATTTTATAGAAAAGCCGATATGATTTATAATATAGTAAGATTGCAATGTATGTTTGAAGTAACGTAAAGCACGCTTCGGCACGAATTGGACCCGCTCAAACCGGGAAAACCGGCGTGAAATAGTGGCATGCCACTGTGTTTCGTACGGTGAGTGGGGGGGCCCGAGGCCCATTTCCTTTTTGTCACCCGTCCCAGTCCATTCCTTATTTCCAGTCGTCCATAATTTCCTTTACATGGGTTTTTTCATTTGTTCATAGGCGGTGGCGATCGCTTACCATCAGGCGAACTACTTACCACCAGTTCAGTTACCCGCAGTGATATAAAAAAAAAAATATTAAGAATTCTTTTTTTTTCTTTTTTCATTTAATATAGATAATATCTACAGTAATATCGTAAAGAGAAAACTTTTGTTTTTTTTGTAACGTTTTCACGCAAGAACCACTGGATCGCTTTTAAATATTCTTTCACGATGAGAAAGCTGCAACTTCACTGAGTGACATAAACTATATATTTATCCGGGGAAAAGTAGTATTACATAAGAAATGAAACGTCAAAATGTGCGTGTTTAGCGCTTATTCTATTATAATTAGAGAAACTCCTAGTTTGCTAACTAACTGACATAAAATTAAATCAAATTGATGCAGGTTTATCCTCGCACCTAAGCAATTGTACTAGTAAGCATTGCCAATCAGTTGTTGCGTCAAGGTAAATTAGATTTCTATTACTTGTAGTTTATTTATAAATTAAATTCTCTATCAGACTCCTATCAAATTATTCACAGTATGTGTTGTTCTAATGTTCATTGAAAAATAATGCCTTGTGTTCACAGGAAAAAGTGCAAAGGCGTACATCAGAGCAAGGTTTTGTCAAAGCTAAAATGAAAAAGGACTTTTTGCGTCCAGTATTTTAAAATCGTGTTCACAGCGTTGCAGGAGTAAAATGTTGTTTTATATTCGTATACTTTGTATTTTCATTTGGTTTTTGTAGATTTTTTCTTACGTGTACTAATCGAATGCATGGTCGGTTTTCAACGAGTCTTTGTGCGAATTGAAGTGAAGTCTGCTCGTGTTTTTAAATGCTAGAATTACAGTGTAACACTGCTGATACATATTTCAGGTTATTTTTGATGTCAATTTTATTACTGAACTGAATTTTATTACTATTGAAGCTTTTAGTTTTTTTATCTAATTATATTATGATGTTTGTTTATTAATGTTTTATATGAAAAAAAAGCATAGCACTTATAAACCAGAAGGTTACATATAATTTCAATTCAATCAGCCTAGCATACTAAAGTGCAGCAGTGGGTCAATGGTAATATGCTCGGAATTCAATCGAATAGTCGGGGGTTCATGACCAGGCATCCAAGAAAGAAATGGTATGGTAAATTAATAAGGACATGTACAATATACATATACGTAACATGTAAGTACATGTTATATTATATATCTGATGCACCATATAATAATGTATGTTGAATAGAAGTTAATTAATATCCTGATAACGAAATTTGGCACGCTCATGTCATTTAGTAACACGATCAGATGTGATATAGCACTGTATTTGATCTTTGAAATTCCTTTTTTCTTGTATACCATCACAAAAAGGACCACTTAGTTGTCTATTTTTCTGTCTATCAAGATCCCTTTTCACAGAAAACACGTTGACCTAAGATAATAACATTGAACATATTGTATACGTATTTCGTCGTATATAGAGCACAAATGAAGAGGAAAATACTTGAGATTAAAAAAAAAAACCGCTATGAACCATCGGTTTCGAGTACCCAAATTAACACTTATCATACTATCATTGCGCAAGTTTCGTTATTTTCTTTTTAGTTAGTTAACACATTTCAAGAATCATAAAAATAAAGTAAAAAGACGCTAAACAAGTATTAAATTCATCCTAAATGCTCAAAACGTTATCGAAAATGCAAGTGAAGCACAATTTTTGACACGGTCACGTAACTGACCCATTGCGGCATTAATTTGCGTAGCTGTCGGTTAGTTTTTAGGGTTCCGTGTTAAAGAAAAAAGTAGTATTTTACATTTATTTATTTAATTATATAATTATTATTAAAACAGTTTTACACCAATAACATTAATTACTATCTATAAATTTTTACATTTCATAACATCTCATTTCAATTTAGAAATAATATATATGATATAATAACAATGAATGTGAATTCATTATTTATTATTCATTATTCATTATTCATTGATACAAGTTACAATATAAACAAAGACTACTGCCTATATGAGCATAATTTATTATATAAGACTGACAAGAGTCATAATAATATTATTCTACGTTAGTACTGTTAACATATTTGAAGTAGAAATTGATCAGCTTTTTTATTTATCAAGCAATTTATACGTGAATAATATTTGTTATAGTTTTCAGCATTAATTCCTTGAAGAATTAAATAAATAACTCATTGCTATTACCACAGTCTTGAGTCTACTTAACATAGTCGACTTTGTCAGCTTCTAAAATGAGACTAAATTTACCGCTGAAAACTCAAGGAGTTATCAAGTAAAAAAATAAAGAAAAACATTCTAATTGAGAACCACTCTGGTTTTTGAAATTTGTATTATAAATCATAATATTTATTTTTAGGACATATCCTAATGACCCTCATAGGAGGCCTGTGTCCCAGCAGTGGGAACATATATGGGCTGATGATGATATCGTAATGAATCATACATATGTGGATAATTTTTTTACATGTATATTTTTATAAATAATCAGTATCAATGATATATTTAAAGTATTTCTGAATGTCGTACGTAACAATATTGTTATGATGCTTCAAACTTATTATAATTTACATAAAGGTAAATATTACGTTCTAACTCAAAATACGGACTATTAAATGCGTGTTCAATCACACTTGGCCGGCTTTTTGATTGCTTCAAATTGACGCGTAAAGCTTGTGTGACAGTTTCGTGACAGAAAAGGGAAAGTTTCTAGGAAACATTTTATGCTAACAAAAATTGACTTTTTTAAATCAATTTCCGTGCTAAACGTTGTCTGGAGGAAATAGCTATGTCGCGACAAGATTGCAAACTTTATAAATTTGAATGTTTTACACAATAAATATGTAGTATTTGGCGAAGAGTAGTTTTATTGATCCGAATAATGAAAAACTATATTTTTCATTTTGAGGTTTAAAACTATTGGCTTCATTTACTTGCTGCTTGTACGCAATTGTAATTAACACATTTTAACAAAATATCCGTATTTAGCATAGGAATATTACTATGGGCTTTGTTACTCATAAATAATGTAAATTTCACAGTGAAAGAATTTTCTAAATTATTTAGTTTTCCAGGTTTTTCTAGCATATCACATGTATAAACATAAATCCTTGTTTAAGTGGAGGTGTATCCATATTATATGTATACTAACATTATATCGCTATCATTGCATATAAAAACTATCAAGGAAACTAAAAAGAAAATCAAAACATACTAAAAATTTATATAGCACACGATTTGTTACAAATGTCTTAAATCCCTGAATTATTTCAGCGAGTAACTTCATCGCAGCATAAATCATAGCTCTCATAATACCATATCACCACTATTCAGAGGTAATTGAATTCTAGCTTCCACGGTCGTACCTTGTTTAAACATAGTTTGCTGCTGCCCACATGTCCTTTGTATGAGTGGAAATTCACACTTAAATTTTATATTGAGTTAATACTCAGGGAAGCTTAAATATGGTTATAGTTGGCCAGTAAGTTTGCATAACTTGTAGTGGAATTTTGATTCGACGCTTCGCTCGGATGTGATAATTTGGTTTGCGTTAACTGGCAGTCCGCCGCGGCTTCGCCCGTGGTATATATATATATATATATCACTAGACGCTCGTATCCAGGATCTAAAATTTGCCATTAAAATCATTATTACATTTAATATATTCAGTTTCCAAAAAATAATTGTAATTTGAATTACAAGTCACATGTCGCATTTTTGATTCTCAGACATGACAGTTTCCTCACGATGTTTTTCTTCACCGTTTCGAGCAGTTTAGTTATTATTAAGTTAATTCAGTTTAATTGTTACGATGTTGTGTTACTTTTTTATATTATTATTAATTAGATAAATTATATTATATTATTTTCCGTTATAAATATTGAAGCCGAGTGGTATTAAAACAAATATAAATTCTTTAATAGGAGATAATATATCTACTACGTAAAGAAATGTATTAGTAATTAATATTTGTAAACTTAATATTCGTATAATATAATAATGACATTTTCGATTAGCAATTACGAGAATAAATGAAGTTCTCATATAATACATAATACATGCTTTTTTATTATCAGAGCAATAATTAAACAATAGAAATGTTTTAAAGTAAAAATAACCACTGAGGTTTAAAATAAATTTCATATACAACCGATTTCATAAAATAACAATTTCGCTTAAAACTGTCTAACTAAGTGGGTACCTAGTTTTCATTCACCAAAAGAACTTTTCAAAAATTTTATTGAATAATGAGGTTATTACAATTTATTAAGTAAATAATGCTTGAGCTAACTTTTTAAGTTAATTCTAGTAATCTTAATGTCCTTACAACTTTTAACTACAAATCTAGGATCATTAGTTATAATATCTTCTAATGTTTAATAGTTTTTATAAAAATCTCTTTAACAGGCCTTCAAACAGGCTTAAACATGATGAATATTTTATTAATTTCCTCTGTATATCTTTTAACAATTAATACCCGAAAATTATACCATCGTTTCTTCGAAATCCCCTAATCCCATCCCGTTTAGCATGCGTCAGATAAGAAATTTAATCCCTTTGAAATTCAGCGAATAAATCGAGAAAAGACAAATGGTCGGAAATAAAACAATAGTGAGTTAAAAAGACATTAAAGCGGAGTTGTGATTACAGTAGTAAATTAAGACGAAGTTACAGGTGTTGAATATTTAAAAGAAACGGGTCTCGTAAAAGCCACTTATTTTTCCAATCACGTAGGGCGTAGCGTTTAAAATCGCTTACTGACTGTAAATTTGACTATTTTACAGACTTTTTCGGGTGATTTTAAGAAAATTCTTTCAATGTAGATGAGAAGAACACTCAAGTTTGCTGTGTATTATAATGAGGACGGTATCTGATTTAAATTTTTACCTTATATAATATTGATTCGTATTAAAGCCTACAACAGACTATATCTGCAATAATAAGGTCGATAATAAAATTATAACGCTCATTTTCAAAAGGACATCGAAATTATGTACGTCTTAAAGTCAGAAGTCTCATAGTCAGTATATATTATACACTAGCTGTGCCCCGCGGTTTCACCCGCGTAAGTCCGTATCCCGTAGGAATATCGGAATAAAAAGTTGCCTATATGTTATTCCAGTTATCCAGCTGTCTACGTACCAAATTTCATTGCAATTGGTTCAGTAGTTTTTACGTGAAAGAGTAACAAACATCCATACATCCATACTTACAAACTTTCGCATTTATAATATTTTTTTTTTTTTTTTTTTTTTAAATAATACAATTATATTGGTAGAAACTAAATAGGATATTAATTTTCTAGATACCTAATCAATTCATACATGTCATACAGATTTGAATTTCAATCATCGATATCGTGAAATAACACTCTCGTCTATGAAGACCAGACTGTAAACCGTGAAACACTCTTGAGTTAATTTGATTACGTTTTGTTGTTAATGGTTTTATGACTAGTAATACATATAAAAAAACACTCCTACAACATACGGTGAAAATAATGTTAAAAAATGATGATGACATGTTCAGATATCATCAAACTCAAACCAAATGTACCTACGGTAATCTGAATTGGAGTTTTCAGCCGCTATTTCCGATAGAAAGGGATACTACAGCGTAAATGTTTAATAGCCTTGGCCTGATATAACGTTTCGAATATAGTTTTAACGCGCTCTAAATATCCCATGACCAAGTTTATTAAACTTGCAGGATACTCAGCTATAAGGAAACCACATGAAAGTATTATTTTGAATCTTTATGTAGTACTTACTATGTTAAATCTATTGTTAATACAGATGAATATAAATATAAAAGACGCACAGTCGTTTTCAGTATTCAAAGATGACGAAATAAAGATAGCACAGGTTTTAATAGTTAAACGCAAAAGCAACCTTCATTTCAATTACATCTTTAGTTGATATAAACAACAACCACTCATCATATAAATACTTGGTTTTTAAATCTTCATGTCTTTAGCATCCAAAGCCCCAGTTATTAGTTTTTCATCTCAATATGATCTCGAATCAGTGAATAAATATATAAAAAGTGCATACAGAATTTATACAATCCATAATTATCCTGGATTTAAATAGAACAGAATGTCTAGATGTCCATTAACTATGGATTACTTGAGCCCGTTGTGATCATTCCCTTATTTTTATCTCTTAACAGAGTCCTTAATCTATCTGTCGATTTGTTAATTGAATGAAATCCTTCCGTATTCGCTAGCTCTAACCGGTACATTTTCTATTTTAAATGCGGACGTGTCTTTAATTAATGTCTTGCGTTTTAATTTAAATTACAATATTGCTTTTGAAATGATAAACTTTTAACCGATTTCAAATGTGATTGATTTTAGACGGTTTTAATATTTATACTAATATTATAGAGCTGAAGAGTTTGTTTGTTTGTTTGAACGCACTTATCTCAGGAAATACTGGTCCGATTTGAAAAATTCTTACAGTGTTAAATAACCCATATATTTAAGAAGGCTATAGGCTATATATGTACCACGAGCGAAGCCGGGGCGTACCGCTTGTATCGTAATACAACCCAAATATAACCAACAACCAATTAATACCAAGAAAACCATTAATACCAAGAAAATACCCTTTAAATAACAATATATTATGATCGTTTTCATTAATGCAGTTTTTTGATAATGTAAGTGGAAGTCAAACATACATAATATACTGCAGGATATATTTAGTGTCTCTTAAGATATTTGGTCTCATAAAATTGATAGCTTATATAAACACGGTAGCGTTTGCATGTTATTATTTTGGGAGCAGATAGCAGAGCGGTGTGAACTGGCTTAATTTGTGCCGCAGCAGGCAGGCGTAACAGAAACCATTATGACATTATGGAATAATGAAAGCAATTGATAAAGAGATGATTGTACTATACTGCAAACAAGGAATACCAAAAACAAACCTTTCCTGTTATAATATTAGTGTAGATAGTCGTTAAATACGTTATCAAAACTTAAAAACATTTTTCGCTATAAGATTGTTAAAACTATTAATGATAATACTATTTTGTTGTATACATGATTGTGATAAATAGAGACAGTAATCTTAATATATTCTTTGGGGGACGTATTCACATTTGACGTATAGTAATCGATGACCTTTTCTTGTGTATTCAATATTAAATAAGATATAGTGCATTAACCATATTTTTAAGATGGCCTTGAATAAAACATACACCTCTTAAATAATCAACCCTCGTCCTCGTCGGAATCGTCCGAAAAATTGAAATAACAAACTTCGTAAGCCAAGCAGCGTCGAGTTTGTCTCTACTAGCCCACACAACAAAACGACCACAGAATTTCATAGTTGCATTACCCACTCACTTACCTACCGTTTAATTAACAAAGTTTAGCACTTAACCTAAATCCTACTGTCAAAAGCCAGGTCAAACGAGTGTATAGTAAACACGACGTAATTATAATTAAATTAGAGAAAGCAATTTCGTGTTAATAAGCAGGGTAATTAGAAGAGATAATTTGTTTTGTTCATCCTGTTTTCTTGGACCATAAAAAAAACAATAATTATAAGGGATACGGGGAATTTTGATAAACAACATAACAATAGACGGAGATAATAAGGAATTCCTGGAATATATTATTAGGATAGAAGAATATGGTGGGAATTAATATAATAATTTTATTTGTGAATTGTATATGAATTAAAATAAATTTAAAAAGAGAATTTCAATTCAAATATTTGAATATACTTACATTGTGCATGAATATATCAATTAAATTACTGATAAATTTTACTACGATGATACAATAGATTAAAACAGTATGTACAAATTCAATATGTCTGCTCAATTTCACAGCTTATTAACAAACTGATTTCTATATTAAGGTTTATATATCTATGGGAAATTCATTTATTGCTTGCTATTTACAATCGGCGAGATTTTAATATAAACACAGCGTCACGCAGATATGACCCGAAAAGATTTATCATAAGCTATGTAACATAATAATCAAAGCAGACTGCTATTGTGGAAACATCTTACATTACTCGCTACTTACTAATAAACAAATAGCTAGCTCCAACAAATGGCGCAATGGATCTTATTCTTACATCAACTTCCGATGCACTCCGAATATTTGTTCAAGAATGAATATTAAAGACCTGCATCATTCATCAGCGACTTGGGGATGATCGATGGAGTAAGCTGGCTTACGTCAGCCGTGGAACATTATGAACACTCATATTTCTTAACTCGTTAAATGAACTTTTGAATAATTTCTTCCGACGGCTGCAGAATTTGCAGTTGAAATAACATTAGCTCTGCAGTTGAGAAAACAGAGATAAGATTTATGGATTGGAGAGTTTTGGAATGTTATTTATTTGATTATGCTAAGGAGATTATGACTTCCGAATATTTTGCAGTGCTGGTTGTGGAAAGTTTTAGTGTAGTATACAAAATATTATTATGTATTTAAATAGTTATATGCGATATATAAAACAGATGGTAAAGTGGTTAGTGTTCTTGATTATTAAACCAGAGGGTGGAAATCGGTACTATTACTGGGGAATATTGTGATGTAAACATTTTTGTAGCGTCTGAGTTATCACTGGTAAGTGAAAGTTACAAAACCCCGATGCCATTATTCGTTGAACTTTCTTGGACTTGAAATTTGTCATGTTAATAGCAGAATTCTCCTGGTAAGCCTTTGTTTTGATACTCATGTTGTGAAAAAATGTTTAATAAAGATGTGACGGCTGTTTTTCATACTAATAGTAGAATTCTACTAGTTAAGGGTATCAAGAGAATTAACCCACCTTTAAATAGTTTTGACAAAATGTTTTAAAAATATGTGGCTCCTATTTTTGATGGATTTTCGTAAAAAATCGCTTCATAATACACACATAACCATACTTATGATAACCTGTTTATGTCGCGGGGGCTTAAAAGTAGCCCATATCACTCTCTATCTCCAGACACGACACGACGTGAAAGAATGACAAACAAAGAAATGCACTTCGCATTTATAATATTGGTGTCGATAATAAAGATAACATTCTAGGCAGAACCTTATAATTTTAGCCTATTTTGGGACTAGACGTTGCAAGCGACGTAAAATTGCAATAATATTTATTAAGTTGAAAATACTTTGCATTACGGCCAAGGAAAGCATCCACGGTGAAGGAAAACATCGTGAGGAAACCGGCATGTCAACACGCACTTAGCCAGCGTGGTGGATTATGACCTAATAGTCCAAGAAAATGGGTAGGGTAAATGCGAATTTGAGATTAAAACTTGAATTTTTGATATAATTTACTTTGAGGAATCTTAAAAACGAACTGTGCAAGTTTTTTTTAAATTCACCCCCGAGAAGGGGTGAAAAAAAATAAATAAAGTCGTTTTTTTGAAATTTTGACGAAACCGTAAGTGTTAGAAAAAAAAGTTTTAAATAAAATTTGTAGAGCGTAAAATTTTACACAAAAATGTTTCTATGACTTTTTTTCCTAAAATTGAAATTAACTGAGATAGGGTAGTTAGAAGGTAGGGGATAATAACTGCAACTTTAAAAAATCAAAACTTATTGAAAAATTGATAAAACTCATATATTTTTTTAATTAAATTACTTATATAATTATAAACTTTGATCCTAGAGAAAAAAAAAATTTTTTCAATTGTTTATAACAAAATTATAACAATTTGAAATTTAATATTAATTTTTTTTCAAATTAAATCACTTTTTTAAAGTTGCAGTTATTATCCCCTACCTTCTAACTACCCTATCTCAGTTAATTTCAATTTTAGGAAAAAAAGTCATAGAATCATTTTTGTGTAAAATTTTACGCTCTACAAATTTTATTTAAAACTTTTTTTTCTAACACTTACGGTTTCGCCAAAATTTCAAAAAAACGACTTTATTTTTTTTTTTTCACCCCTTCTCGGGGGTGAATTTAAAAAAAACTTGCACAGTTCGTTTTTAGATTCCTCAAAGTAAATTATATCAAAAATTCAAGTTTTAATCTCAAATTCGCATTTACCCTACCCATTTTCTTGGACTATAAACCCTCATAGGAGGCCTGTGTCCTAGCAGTGGGAACATATATGGGCTAATGATGATGATATTATGGTATGCACATTGTACTGTATAATTTATGCTATAAAACTCTGTAGTCTATAAAATATATTGTATATACTATATACTAGCTGCGCCCCGCGGTTTCACCCGCGCAAGTCCGTATCCCGTAGGAATATGGGGATAAAAAGTTGTCTACATGTTATTGCAGTTATCCAGCTGTCTACGTACCAAATTTCACTGCAGTCGATTCAGTAGTTTTTGCATGAAAGAACAACAAACACACACACATCCTTACAAACTTTCGCATTTATAATATTAGTAGGATTGCCCATATTATAATAAAATCTTACAATTAACTATAAAGTAATAAAGTTACAACTTCGACTGTCCAGTGTGACCAGTCTCTCCGTGACTGCGCTCGCTGTTAAGTGTTCGAAACGTCGGGTTAATAATATAATGAATAAATCGCGTTTAAAATCCATTAAAAAGTCTAATTTATAATACTCGCGTAAAATCAAAAACAAGAAAATACTAAGTTCAGCTTATTATATGTACTAAAATACAGATACCTACATCTCATCGGGTTTTCATATTGACCCTTACATACGTCTTTCCACGCTTCAAAGGAAATTCTTGTTATTCTTTATCGCAAATATTTTTGTATAAGATACTCCGTTTTTATGAGATTTTTGTAGAAATCAAAGATCTTGAAATACACCCCTATACCTAAACCAAAACCATACATACCCGTACTATATTCTAATATAATTACAATATAGTTTTTATTTATATTTAAACTGTTATTGTAACTTTTCAACCTAATTAAAAAAAGCAATAGGTTCTCTATTCGTTTGTATTTTTCGGTATTATTGTTCTCTCAGAACTTTCGACTAGGTGAACCAATTTCTATGATCCTGTTTTTTATTTGACACAAAATATTAAGCTAAGCTTGAAAACTGAACTGATCTTATAAACCAAAACTAACAAAATCGGTTCATCCTTTCGGAATTACAATACCACCAACAGACACGTCAAGACACGTCAAATTCAAAACATGCCTTCGTTATTGCGTCGGGGATTAAAAATGTGATAAAACGATCAAATGAATGTTACATTCAAACCATCTTAATTTCCTTAGTAAGACTTCGGGTGATGTTAGAAGGGTGCTCCAGAAATCTTTGGGGACACGTAACGAGTGACATGATAATACTTCGAGATTTTATTGAGTGTAAGATGGAATTCAAATTGCTCGTTTGTGTGAGTCGACTTGATTTGACAGTTATTGAAAATCGCGCTCTGATTTACGTACGAACGTAAGTTTTATGGGTGCGATTTCTGTGTTCAAATTCTTCCATTTGGTGTAGATAATAAATCGTGGAAGGCTGTTATATGATTCTCGCTAAAACGACTTATGAAATAATCTAGAGAACTAGATCTCCTTAGGTATATAATAATAGATTATAATAGATTATAAATAAAAGTAATATTATAATCTTGGTTATATTTGAGAAGATGACGATTTAAATCAATATTGATAGAAATTCTATTTCTTTTTTGTTATTTTAAATCAGCATAGTTCTAGATTTAGAGTGTAGAAATGATATAGATTATAGAATATACTATCTTACTAATATTAATATTATAAATACGAAAGTTTGTAAGGATGTGTGAGTGTTTGTTACTCTTTCACGCAAATACTACTCAACCGATTGCAATTAAATTTGGTACGTAGACAGCTGGACAACTGGAATAACATACACGCAACTTTTTATCCCGATATTAGTACGGGATACGGACTAACGGGGGTGAAACCGCGGGGTGCAGCTATTTATAAATAAACTAAAAGCAGCTAGTTTTAAATAAATAAAAAAAAGATAGTACCAAAGGCAAATATTTTTTTCATTAAACGCATACAAAGTCGACACTCGAACATTTCCTAACGTCAAAGGGATATCTTGTGTTAAAAAGCATGAAAGCGTAAACAATTTGAGATTGTGCCATCTACCTAAGCGGAAGCTCCTACTGAGTGGACTTTTCAATTTCGTCGAGTGGGGAGGAATTTATGCTAGCTGGTAGTGTTTTCTTTTCATTTCTAAAAGAGCATTCGCGACGTCTGCGGGATCTTCGCTGCGGGCTCGTTTAATATCAGTGTTGAATTAGTATTTGCGTTATAGATTTGCGAAAGGATTTGAAACTGGTTTTGTATTCAATGCTCTTGGGATGTTTTGTATAGAAGATATTGATTTATGAGAGTTGATGTTTTATTAGTTCTTTTTTGTCTATGCTACTTCCAGTATAAATACGGATTTAGAAAATAGACTTCTTAAGAAATAAAGAGGTCATTAAACTACTTGCATTCCATAATTCAACCAAATCGGTTAACAGAACAGATAAATGAGGTTAAACAATATTGTGGGTGAGGCAGCTGCGCCGTCGATATTTGAAAACGTTCATATGTAAACCTGTATGTTGATTAAAACGACACAATTACAAATATCATTATAGATTGCTTGCAATGCATATGCACTCTTTTTCTCTATCTTGTACTCAGGGAGCGATCGCGCATTGTAATGCGTTCATTGCAAGAATCACGAGTAAATGTTAGGACGAAAGCATCGACAGGCGCTCTAATACAAATCAAGAATTATTTTCCTCATCTTACAACTCTTTTGTAGTTAAGTAGCGTAGTCGTGTAAAATAGTTGAAGATCCAGTCCAGGTGTTTCTAGTAATATAGTCTTACTAATATTATAAATGCGAAAGTTTGTAAGGATGTGTGTGTGTTTGTTGCTCTTTCACGCAAAAACTACTGAACCGATTGCATTGAAATTTACGTACGTATTTAGGTACGTAAACAGCTCGATAATTGGAATAAAATATACGCAACTTTTCTTTCATTTTCATACAAAATTCTCAATTTTGCGTTGATAATATTAGAAGGCAGATTTAAGCTCTAACTAAGCTAATAAGAACTTGTATGTTAACTTATGAAAAATGTTGTAGAAATTTCCCAGTATCAAGATAACTAGCTCTCTTCCCGTGGTTTCGTCCTCGCGATCAAAGGAAAAGACAGTTTCGGAGTTTCCTTCGCATAGTTTCAATGCGATTTCCTAAAAGTCTAGATGCGGTTCAGAAGTTTACGCGTGAAGAAGTGACAGACAGAGTTACTTTTGCATTACAATATTGGTTGCGATTCTCTTTGACAATATAAAGTCAATTTGTACATTCTGTGGTTATAAAAGATTTGAACTGTTTCATAGTTAATTTATGATCACTGCTTAACTGAGAAATAGGAAGTAAAAATATTTTTATATGGGACCAAAATAAAACACGGGAAAAAGAACTGATATACAATTTGTTTTAAATATTTACAATACCTGTATATTTAACAATAATATGCTATCTCTTTTTGTAAACAAATTTTTGTTTTTTGTTATTTCAATAACTGTTTATAAGCCGAAGCTAAGACGTAAATTCAATAAACTATTTAGTTAGCAAGCTCGACCTATTTTAATGGAACTTTCACAATAAGATAGTTTCTTTTATCTCGCAATTCCCACGGAAAAATCCCCATTGATCCACATACACCACATGAACATTTAAGCCGATACAGCAAGTAGAAATAAAACAAAACGTATAAAATTTCTTTCCGAACATTGAGAAGTTTAAAGAAATATCTTGAACTGAAAGTGTAATGCCCCAGGGGTTTTTCCATTACTTGGGATGACATTAGATGAAAACTCAAGTGAGGTTCTCATGTCATCACCGCCGCTGTAAGCTTTTGGCTAAGCAGAAATAGACTAAGAAAAATAACATCTCACCAATATATAAGTTGTACCTATATTATACCATATCATACATATCTTAATGTGGTATTACCATATCAAGACTATTTGATTTTATCAATTAAATCAATATAATTTATATTATGACTAGCTACTTGCCGCGGCTTTCCTCTTGTGATCAAAGAAAATTAACAGTTGTCATGTAACAAGTCACGTTTTTAATTGTTCGTCCCGGCTACGCCCGGATATCAAGATTCCTGTTTTATCCCAAGGGAGCATCGAATCGGGATAAAAAGTATACTCAGCTCATACCCTGTCTGTATACAAAATTTCATCAAAATCCGATTTGTAGTTTTATCGTGACTGATGGATAAACAATCAATCAACAAAAGTTTTATATAATATTAGTGTGATAAAACTCGCAAATTATTTGACTTGATAAACTATATTATGGCATTCCGAACCAAACACCGAAACAGGTTTTCCAAATCACCAAATTCTGTTATCCATTATCCAGCTGTAGCGAATAATAAAAATGATAATTCAAGATCCCATTACATAATCACGTCTTAAAATGACTCGAGTCCCGTATCTCTTGTACTTATCTTCAGATTTCCCTCGGCAATTTGAGAGCAGCTGTTACCAGCTTGGTCGAATTCTCTAAAATTCATACGTTGGAGCTTTATAACTTGCAGTTTTTTGATTTTTTTTTCTAGTAAATAGCGAACGCTGCTTCACGTGGGAAATTTTGTTTTCGTTGCAAGTTATGGAAGTGGATTTACAAATATAGGATGTTTGGATAAAGTTTCAATAAAACTTAAATTTTTAAATGTTGAATTGGAAAAGGATAACAAAATGGTTGGAAGTGTTTCAAATATAATTCATATACATAATGCATATATTGTATTCTTCTATTTCTTCGTATGGTATGTCAAAGTATTGATCACTAATGGTTAGGATAGATATATTTTTGTTAAATTGTACGCAACGGGCTCAAGATACAGAGACAGGCGTTTTTGTTATCGGAGGTCCTTCGTAACTGCAGTCACTGCATAGTATAAAACAAAGTCGCTTTGTCCTATGTCCCTATATATGCTTAAATCTTTCAAACTACGCAACTGATTTTGATGGGTTTTTTTCACAAATATAGTGGTTCAAGAGGAAGGTTTATATGTGCAACATCTATTAAACTAATCCAAATTCAACGCGTGCGACGCCGCGGGTTAAAACTGGTTGAATATAATTGGTGCAATTTTATTATTTCCACAGAAGCTTAGAGGTCAATGCTTTCCTATGTTGTTGCAGGAATTATCATATTCGATACTCGAATATGTTAAAGTTATTTTTTGACACGTAATATATCTAAATCTGAAAGAGTATCCTCTATCAATAGCCACTTTACAATGTAATACTTTTCTTTCTATACGAGTACATAGTCTAAAGAATAATCAATACATGCATATTTCTAATCACTGGAAATTAAAGCAGCCCATGAATATCGGGCATTGTTCGATGGAATGAAAAGTCATTCATTCATAAGAGTCGGATTCGCAGAAATGCAAAGGCAAAGATTGCCTCCGATTATGCAAGCGTACCTCGGGGTTGAACTATCCCCTGAATGAGTGCGTTTAGCGATGTTTACAGACCCTTCGCTACGCATACTCCATTTCTAGATGATATGGAAACGGTATACTGAATAGAGGTACCCTTTCTAAGATGCGATGAAAAGAGATTGAATAACTGAGTTGCTCTTTGATCGATCTCAGAGAGTAAAGCCGCTTGGAGTAAAGAGCTACGTAATGTTGCCAAGATTTTATGGTCAATTTCAAATTATGGGAAATGTTTTCATTTTCAGTTTCATGTTGCTATATTAAAACAATGTTTCATCTCAGAAACTCTAGAAAATTCTCGAACCCTTAGTGCATACTAAAGTGTATCATCGCCCTAAATCAAATTATAAATTCTTCAAAACGAAAGAAAGTTTAGACCATCGCCGACTTGTACTCGCTCCATAAGTTTCCTCAAGACTATAGTGTTGAATTTTTAATGCCCGACTACAATGAAGTTTTGTATACTTCTGAGATTTCGTTCATGAACATAGACAGCTTTTATGTACAAAGTGCAACGGTGGGTTTAACATTTAATCTGTCATAAAACTTTTATAAAGTACTGGAAGCTTCGACTTCGCAGGAAAATAACACATGAAAGACATAATCCCTTATGAGTTATATATAAGTTATCTTTAAATAGCGAACATATATAGCGAATCTATAGATTCCAAATCCAAATTTAATATTCGAATTCTGAATCGAGTCTGGAAACAACTTTAATTCCAGCCAATATCATGAAAAAGAAAAAGCCGCAACAATGTTTATAAGAAAATTACATCAAAATCGTTGGCATAATTCCTTGTTTGTTATTAGATTACCTATCCCGTGGCCTATTTTTCAGTTTATATAACAGCGTCTATAAGTCTGCGTTATACCGTCCCTCGAGTGTGGCATTAACACTGATTTAGAAGACAAAAAAGCGTGGCTCGGTGTGTAAAACAATCAGTTCCAGTTAACAAGATGCGACGTCAGCACGACACATTGTACTCATTCCGCCGTTCTGTTAAACCGTGTTGACATTATAGTCCGAGATACGGCTGGGTGTATAGGTTTCATTACTTTGATTCTATCGAAATATTGTTTGTAAAGTTTAGGTAGGTTTTGTTTTTTATTTTTATGAGAATGCATACATGCTTTGATTCATAATTAACAAAATATTATTTGTAAAAGTTTTAGAGGTACACTTTAATAGTTTGCCCAGTCATTTGAGTGAGCGTCAATTATGAGTATATAGTAACGCTCGCCACTCATAAAATTCGTGGGGAATGTTTTTAATTTCAAGAAAATTTCGTAATATTAAGTGGATTTTATTAATTAAAAACAATGCACTGTAAACATTAAAAAAGTTCGATAAGATATATATATTATTAAGATATAACTGCAAGCCTACAAAGTGTAGTTAAGACAGCTTTTAGCGTAGGCCTACATGCATTTCTGATATCAAACAAGGTAAGGACATATTAGGCAATAATATAAAAATTATGTGTTATTTATCAATGTCATTTGAGCCCTTATGCATTCAAATTTGATAGGCCATTTTTATAGTTTTATTACACTATAAGGTTAAACTCTATCATGATCGTCACTGTATCATGAAAAACTCATAAGTTTTAAAATAGTTAATTCAATTCCCAACAGGCTCTCGGTCTATACAAATCACAATGAATGAGGATACGAGTTGTGGGATTCCCAATTGGAGGTTTATTTTATGAGACAAAACGTGATTCGATTTGAATAAAACCTACCAACACCCAATATGTAAATGTTCAGAAAGATGTCGAAAAATAACAGCGTATTTTATTCGAAAATATCCGAACGAATGTAATACTGCATTTGTAGGTAAAACATAACTATTTTAGTAGATTTTTTCTTGTTCATACTGAATGAACATTATAATTTAATCAAGCCTTTCGTAGTTCAAATCTTACGAAATATTGAGTGCCTAAAATACAAATGTAAAATTTTAGTATTTAGCATACAATACAAATTGCGCAATCAGTTGCGCAATTTGTATTCTGTGTCTGAAAATAGAAATCATGTGGGGCTTGGTCAAACGTCTGCTTTGCTCTTATTAAAAAAAAATTCTGAGTTATGAAAATATTATTTTTTACACACCTAATCAGCAAAGCTCGTCGTAGTCATCGCTACTAGAGACTGTCTATGAAAATTTGAAGACACCTAACACTCAATGACAATAAATATATGTATTATATACAATATACATGCATTGCCAACTTTCAGGGACAACGGATAAGGAAAGGATTGACGAAAGGAATCATACGGATAATGTAAATTATCATTTGGGTTGTAATATTTCTATATATTGCAGACCCTGCGCTAAATTCGTCATCATAATAATTTCAATACACTTAATGTAGGAAAAAATACTCTTCTTAATTATTCGCCATAGAAACAACTGAAAGAAACACAGAACACAAATCGATATACAACATTTCATTTTATTCGTTAACTTTTTAACGATTATCGCAGCGTTTCCTTCTCTTATAAAAACAGGGTCACTCAATTAAAATCACGTTGATACAAATTATGTTCAAAAAGCAGTTATATTTCAGGTCGCTTCACAATTAAGTCTTCATTATGAGAGCCAATACAACGATATAGCTGGTATTCCGCGAGCAAATAATATGTCAAAGTCAATTAAGAGAGTCCGCACGGAGCGGCTGTTTGTCCAACAGATGAGAGAATATTGGTGTATTTTGAAATCGAGCAATGAATAACGTTCATAAAAATGCTGTGTTAATTGCTAACTAAAAAGGTAATATTTTAGGTTGATTAGAACGTGATTTATGCAACAGACAGAGTACCCGCAGAACTACAGAACTTCTTTAGAAAATAGAATCCAAATTCACATTGTCTGATTGTTCGGAAATAATAGAACTGGTCAAAACGTTATTTGGCTTATCGTTCTATGATTAAATGCTAATCACTAGATCATCGAGTTAATAATTGCATGTAAAAGCCTCTTGATTATATTTATTGCATTTTACACCAAATTAAAGACGTTACTTAATTATAAGTAATACCAATATGCAAAAGTTAAGACAGTATATTGTGTAAATAAACCATATACCATTGAACACAAAACAGCAGCTTCCAAATGCAGTCCAGTATGGATTACAGTGAAAATTCAAATAGATCAAAGTCAATTAAGAGAGTCCACATCAACCGCGTTTGTTCAACCGACGAGCCTATATTTATCTACATTTATCCAATTCGATATGACTGACACACGTATTCCAGTTTATATCTGGCTGATCGAACTGTGCTCAATGTGGGATGGAGCTAATTTTACCCTGGGAGACAGATCACACCATTTTTTTTTTTGATCCTAACTACGTTTCGTCCATCAATGTAGAAATACTTCTAATACCTGAAACTTTATTTCTAGATATCCCATCTAGTTTCCAAGGGGGTCGGGGATCAATAATAATCAGTTCGTGAGGCCCCGTCACTAAAGCGGATGGACAGAACACAGTGGGGTTTTAGTCGGTAGGAGTCCGACATAACCCACGGCTCCTTACCTTGGGGCCGGGGGTAACTATGCAAGATATCCCCACACACAAAAGAGGCACATAGAGTTTATACAAATGACTAAGAAAGCGATTTAATGAAAATATCAAATTCAACGAACCTTTGAAATAATAAGAGATAAAAAACCGTACACAACAAACAATCAGGAACGTGTATATTTTACTGAAATTTATAAAACTAAACGTAGAAATACTCTGACATTCTCTCCCTCGAAAATAAAGTCAATAAGAACGCTTTCTGAAAAATGGACAATTCTCATTGTAAAGAAACAGCTCCTTCGAGTATTTACATAAACACGCTTCCCAGAAGTTTAATAAACTATTCCTATCAAATATAAAATGCAAGACCGTTTCATTTATTAAATGTCGCCGCAAAATCTTCACAGCGGTTGCGACATTAATAAAACGTTTTACAGTTATGAATGTCCTTAGAACTCTTGGAATATTACCAAAGCTATCCACAGGAGATGAAATTAAAAAGATCCGGCACAGTGGGCTAAATGCGATACGCAGGTGCGTAGCCCATTTATATTCTTTCTAACTGAAATTGGGTATTATAATGTCTCGTTTTAGGGTATGACAGTGAATTTGCACTTCATAAGCGTTAAATTGGTCATTAGACCGCCGTCGTGGAGTGCGGCAGTAAAGTGTGAAGAATTTATTGCGGCCGTGGGATCTGCTACATTTGAACGTGATGCGTATCTGTTTGTATGTACAAGCTACGTTATTCAATGAATGTGTTGTCATGGTTTTGAAAGTAAAATTAGTTTATGAACAAATTTCATTATGGTTTTGAAAATAAAATTGTAAAATCATTACTTGTATTCTTACTCGATATCTCAGTGAGTTGTCAATCGATTGGTATGACTGTTTTTGTATTTGATAGGAAACTGCTAGCTCCCCCCATGGACGCTGAGGTATTATTTTTAATTAGATTTGTTACACATAAGTGTTCATTGATTTATTTCCGAATATAACTGTCATACAGCACTGCTTAGTTCTCTGTTATTGTTTCATTATGAATAACAATCTATAATTAGGGTTTTAAAAGTTTACAATTTAAAACGTCTATTTTTAAATAATAAACTTCAAAAATCTTAACAGGTAGGTATTACAAAGAAAAATGATGCACAATATCCTATTTCTCCCAGAAAATAAATTGACCTTTACATTACCTGTCAGGAAGAAAATTCGTGCGACATAAATTAATACTTCCCTGCCTTCCAAAACGCTTCAACCTAAATATAAAATAAGTGTATATTTCAAAACGTGAGGTAACGTCTCCTTAATCTCAATTTCATTGCTTTCATTATCGTCTTCTAGGGTCGGTTTTTTTCAGAAACGAGCACTTTTTATTTCGTTGAAATAATCGTTTAATGCAGAAATATAATGTTCTTTTTGTGGCGAAATTCATTTAGCTCTCTTTGAAATATGTTGATGAAAAATGAAACGTGATTTTAATTTTTATTGTCGTCTTAGAACTCTTTACGCACAATATCGTTACAAAACTAAACATTATGCTTTCGCTATCTTGATTTCTGTTGAAGTTTTAACTAAAATTATATCTATTACTTGAAATAAAGTATATCATCTAGATAAAGTTGGAAACGATCAATAGAAATAAGTTATTAATTAATTAAGGATCTTCGGGACTCAAGTATCAAACCCAACATTCCGAAATACATGAACAATTTTCCGATATGAAAGAGACCCTTATAATCGTTATGCTCTTCAGAAATTTGGAGATAAACTGAAAAGTAAAGTCATTTCCTTTAGCCGATATGGACGGGGGTACGGAAATAAGGGTGCTACACCCTTTATCGAGTCTAATCGAGACCGACCAGTGAAATAAGATTTGTGCTGGCTTCCTGATACTTTGTGACAATCTTCTAGAGTTGATAAGATCCTCTTGAGTTCCTTTAACTTAGGAATAATGTTGATAATTATAAGTGAGATGATGTATACGTATTATTTGCGTGTTTCCGCAAATTGGTGGTTAATATGGGTCAGATAATCATACATTATTATTATACATGTGAAAGTTTGTTTAGATGTTTGTCCATCAATCACGAAGAAACTGCTGAGCGGATTTTGACGAAATTTGGTATACAGACAAGATGTGAGCTGACTTGGGTGATAGGATACTTTTTATCCCGATTAAATGCTCTCATGGGATTAAATAGGAATCTCATACGGGCGTCAAGTAAAGGGTAAGGGAATAGTATATTTTATAAACATTTAACACATCAGTATGATGCTTACTCGCAAGGGTAAAATGTAATGGCACTATGTGAAGTTATTATTAAAGTTAACATCCTTGTGCTTTCTCTCCATTCGCTTTTAAACTTCCGCCCTATTTGTAAAGGTCGTATTAGGATAAGGACATCTGACATGTAATATTTCCTAGCTTTTGATTTGCCACGACTTTCATACGTTTGGAATTTTAACTTTTTCAAATATTTTGAACGCGATGTCTTCATGTTTTATATCGTTGATATTTGACTATGTAAAGATTTGAAGATACTATCAGCTAATACTGCCAACATCCAGAATATATAAGTAAAAAAAGAGTTAGTTTAGAAATAAAAATTTTTTTATCACCAATAATTTTTATTGCCGTTTGTTTACCAGAGATCGTTTATCTCTTTGACAAATACTCGCACTCAACAAACATTTAACAAAATTACAAAACGGCTCTCACTTTAAGGATGAATAAGGAACATAAACTTAGAAAGATCGTATAAAACGTTTGAACATTTAAAGAGCGGCATCGTTGCTACAACCACAAACACAAAATAGAAAAACACAATCATAAATTGCACGATTCAAATGTAAATCAAGCGAATTTTGTTCGCGAGAATTTTTAAAAATTCCAAACGGAATTCAGCACGAAACCGACTGCCCAGATAGTATGTAACTGATGTTGGACGTATCATTTATTATATTGCTTCCTAGTCCATTTAAAGGATAGTTTACTCCGCCCATTTTTCATGCCTTTTACGAAACACGCTTTAAAATTTTAATGTAAGTTGCGCCATGACGGGGAAATATGAGACGGATTTAAATTTTAGAGTCATGTGTTTTGATAAAAGTGTGACGTGCGTGATGTCGGTTCGCAGTTTCGGATTTTAGTGGGAAGTTTTAATGTGCGACGTGAACTTGCTCTGCGTTAAAAGTAACGTTTGGGATAATGGAACAGAGCATTGTAATTGCGCTGAAATTATAATGTCTGGAACGTACTAGTGTACAGTTTGTACGTATAGTTAGGGAGGGGGGAAAACGTTTGTTTAATTTGTCGCTTATTATATGTTGAGGTGAAATTAAATTCAAATAATAATTTAAAGACTGACTATTTCTATTAAAATACGCATTTTTTTATATAAAAAGGTTACCAAGTTTCAACGTTCAAAGGGAAAGGTAGCATCACTTAGATTCCAATGTGGTATCAAATGACAACAAGCTCCTATCAATCACAAAAACAATCTAGGTAATAGGTTGAAAACCCACGGATTTATCAAATAACTATACCAAAAAAAAAAAATAAGAAACAGCTTTTTTGCAAAAATCTATGTGTAAAATGAAACAATATCCAATTTGGTCGTACAACAATGCAAAAGTTTTCAGACACTAAGCAAGTTTTTGTAACAAATATTTAAATTAAATTTGTTTCTCTTAGCTCAGAGCTAACATTGAAATTATCAAAATAATATTACTAATCTACAAGTTGAGATATCAAAACATAATGAATGAATGAACTTCGTACATTTTGGGAACGTACTAATTTGAATATATTTATTTTAGAATTACCATTATTGTAAGTCTTAATTGCTTTTACCGAGTAAGTAGACTAGAAAATTTTATGAATTATTAAAATTTGCTTGTTTGATGCTTATATAAGCAAACTTGGTTATGAATGAATGAATGAATAAAACTTTATTGTACACACCAATAGGAAATATATCAAAAACACAGACTAAAAATACAAGTTGCACAATAGGCGACCTTATGGCTACAGAGCCATCTCTTCCAGGCAACCAAAACAACGAAATAATACATAGAAAGCGTATAGGTAGGTGGTGTATACTATAGATATAAGTTTAATTAATATAGATAAGTATATAGCAAATACATAGATGTAATAACATACAATATCAATAAAAATAAAAACATGTAAAAAAAGTAACATATACACATATACATATTATTATTATTTCAATTTGTAAGATAAGATAAATAAACAGTATATGTAGATGATATAAATAGAATATATAATGTCATATCTCATTTAAAGAGGAATAATATTCACAGAGCATACTTTAGAAAGAAACGATAGATTTAGCATTTCGTATATTGAGTGGCAAATCATTCCATAATCTTGGTTATGTTTGATATATATCAAACAAGATCAAGTATAGGCAATTTTATAATGTAATTACCCTAATTTCATCAACTGTCTTTAACTATTTGTCTGTTTGTTTGAATCTGTCCGAAGCCGTCAGAACGATATTGATACGAAATTCACAAAGTTTACCAATTTTTCGCTTAAAAAGAAAACTAGAGGAATGAATAAGCGACTTTAATTTTGCTTATAAATTTACGTTTAGTTTTGATGTAAGCAATTGTACCTAGTGTGTATTACAACAAAGTATTGTTTAAAGAATTGATTTATATCTCCATTACAAGAGTAAGAAGTAACATTATATCTGACTAGCTGTTCGCACTAGTTTCGCCCGTGGTACATATATAGCCTTTGTAGAATTTTTGAAATCAGTCCAGTGGTTTTTGCGTGAAAACGTTACAAACATTTTAAAAAACAACAGATACACCCTGTTATCAGACGAACTGATAGTGTAGTCTTAGTAATAGGGTCCGTTTTATGTACAACATAAAAAAAACATGAAAGGAGAAACCGATCACTTCAAGCAAACCAGAACTTAAGGAATGAAAGGCTGCTCATAGAACTGTACAAAAAAACGTATTTATAACAATCTAGCGGAATGCTTCGGCTTCAACCCTGAGTTTCAGGCTTAGCAACATCTTTATTTATAAGATAATTGCTGACCCGGCATACGCTGTTCTGCCTTACTTTTATCATTAGGGGTATGAAAAATAGATGTGAGCTTATTTTCAGATCTACCCGATACGCACACAAAATTTCATGTGAATCGGTCTAGTTGTTTCGGAGGAGTAGGTATGGTAACAAACATTGTGACACGGAAATTTTATATATATAGAGATGTTCTATTTCGTCCCACGTTCAATATATATTAAAATAACATTTCTTAACATTTTCCATTAAAAACACCTGAACCGTTTATCCTCTTATGCTGTTAAAAATACACCACTAGCCAGAGCTTCTTAAAATATGAAAAATCGTGTATGAACAAAGTCCCCAGTGTACTTTACCCAACAAGGGGATGTTGTCACATACGAGTTAACTTGATGTTTGGCTCCTAAGCGGCTTATCGTGTGTAATCCGACCCCACAAAGCTTTCACTGCAATTAGCCACGCTGTACTGTGATTTAGGGCGCGAATTAATTTTAAATCCTCGGTTCTATTAATTGAATTTGATTTTATTGCTGGATTTTATTCACGAAGCGTGGGAAGAGGTAACGGTTGCCTGGTAGAGATGGCTTTTAGCCACAAGGCCGCCATTTGCATACTAGTTTTAAGTTGCTTTTGTTAAATTTTATTTCTTTTTTATATTTTGAAAGTGTGAAAGTATACAATAAAGAATAATTAAATAAATACATAAATAAGAGGTGCATTACAATTAGAACACGTGATACGTATTAATAAGGAATGTATGTTAATTATGGTTGTCTTCAGGCTAGCAATTTATTTCGAGGGGTTATTGATGAATGGTAAGAACTATAATTTTTATTATTAAGTGCATAGATACGAATAAATTGTTATAAAAACTGTCATGTACATTGGCAATTGGTAAAGTTGTATTTAGAAAATTTTAACTAACGTATATATAGTTATCTATATCCTCTTTAGAATTATATGATACATGAATATTATGGTATGCACTTCGTAAAATGAATAGAGGAAAAATAAATTAAATTATCAGATGAACATCTGACACATGCTGTTTTAAAAATACTGTTAAACATTTTGAAATTATAAAGATATCTATCCTTGATCCAACAATAACTGTACCATTTTTATTCATCATTTAGTGTTGTTTTCTGATGCAATGTAGAAGGGTGTTGTGGAAATAAAAGAAATTGTACAGAAAATTGGCAACATCTTGCAGTATAACTATTGCTTAAACTTCCTTGCGTTTGACATTTCGCGCCACAAAAATACAAGACATCGTCTGTAAGGTTGCAAGTACTCTTGTGACACTGAATTGTATAAAATAAAATTGTTTTACCATCTGTCTTTATATATGCTGAGATTCTTACAACGTTACGGATTTAACAATGGTTTTTTTTAATATTGATTTATGAAGGAAGTTTATTGCGAAGTGGTGGGCGAATAAATAATAAAAGCTTTACTACTAGCCCGCCTAAAGCTTATTTATCATATTATTGGTATGTGTTTTATACATGGTCTGAAGGTTGAATGGCATAAATGGTTTTTTAGACATAAGGTCGCTATTTGTACATTTGTTTTTGTGCTGAGTTGCGTTTTTTGTTAATTGCATCCTTTGTTTTATGGCAAATTGTACAATAAAGAATACATGAATGAATGTTGAAGACATAATTGTCTCATAATAAACACGTGAATCTATAGCTATTACTATTTTAACCAACAAGACAAGATACTAAAATACATGCGGATAACAAGCGTTTCAAAACATTTACATTATACGAGAAACATTCATGTGAGAAGGGCTATCTCTCTGGATTGGATTAGAGGCGTGTAATCCGGCAATCACCCAGTTCAAGCTTCGCTTCGTTGCCTGTAACCCAATCCCTATTCGACAATGTATAAGTCGATCATTTTGTATAATGTTAATTGGGAGATAAAAGGTTGTGTACTTATTGTAAATAGGAATAAAATATAATCCTACTAAACCTAACCGATGTGTGTGTGTTTGTTGCTCTTTCGTGCAAAAACTACTGAACCGATTGCAATGAAATTTGGTACGTAGAGAGCTGGATAACTGGAATAACATATAGGCAACTTTTTATCCCTATATTCCTACGGGATACGGACTTACGCGGGCGAAACCGCGGGGCGCAGCTAGTATATTATAATAAAAAGCTAAAAATTTCATGGTATTATATGGTATTTGTATCATTTTGTCGAAGGCACGTTTCCTTTTACTGTCCCTTACCACAGCTCATTTATCCCCATTATCTATCTCTTCTTATCCCTTACTCCTTAAAAACGGACAACTATATGACGCGGATACTATATCTCTGCCAATGTTAATGGCCGGTGATGTTAGTTTACAGTGTGGCGAACCACCAGCTCGGTTGATCGCTTTGTAATAAAAAAAAGTACAATCACTACATAGTATAAAACAAAGTCACTTTCTCTGTCTGCCCCCTAGGTCCCTATGTATGCTGAAATCTTTAAAACTACGCAAAGGAATTTGACGGCTTTTTTTAAAAGATAGTATAATTCGAGAGGAAGGTTTGTACTCTGAATTTGCCGCATGCGAAGCCGCGGGTAAAAGATAGCTTACTATACAATCAAAACAAAAAACAACACTCCGTAATCTGCACCAAAATCTGCAGAACAACAAATTGAAAAATAGCATCAGAGTAGCACAACCGAAGGTTTTATCGCTACTTTATTTGCTTTACTTTATTTGCAGTAATACAAGTAGGTACTGTATGTTACATAAATATTAAACATTTTAATAGGATAGTAAAAAATATATATTTTTTTATTATATCTGTCAAGCTATATATATGCTATCTTGCTTCTAATATATCTAGTATGTACCATATGTATGCAGATGATCTGCAAATTTATTGCCATTCTTCACTTGAGGACT
>NC_052118.1:1695795-1850491 GCF_012273895.1 Zerene cesonia
ATTTTCATATAAAATTTTAATTATTTATTTATTTATTTTTTTTATCTTTTAATAATTCTGGTGTTGTACACCATCAACCTCTCATTATTCATATACTTTAATCCTCAATCTAAGGTTGCCTGGAAGAGATCGCTACCTTAGCGATAAGGCCGCCTATTTGTACGTAATTGTGTCGTGTGTTTGTGTCCTTTTTGTATTTGTCCTTTTGTATTGGTGCAAATAAAGAATTATCTATCTATCTATCTATCTATCTATCTATCTTTCTAAATTTAAAAAAGCAATAACATCCACATAATTTATATCTAATATCCACACAAATTTCACTTACAAATATATAATAAAATTATATTTTATTACGTTACATTTTTGCCTTTTTAAGAGACACTATGAGAGAGTTTGCGAAGTTCTAATTGGCTCTTAAGTTGTTTTGGGTGACGGCCCGGCAGTAAAAAGCAGATGTCAAACTTGCATTGCCATTATTGCGCTAAAGCAGTGTCCTAATTCGAGTTAAAGCTATTGACTAAATCGCTATAACAACATTAATACCATATGTAATAATTATTGGCAAATACGTGTTGTGTAAATATTCATAAACATGGAAAAGTAGCGATATACGATTTAAATCGGCGTCTTTCGTTTTATTGTAATGCCTATGTGCTAATCCTGACTAAAATCTATATCTGTACCAAATTTCACACAGATTTGGTAAGCTGTTTTTTACGTGAAATTGTAAGAAATATCCATACATCCATACTTACAAACTATCGCGATTATAATAATAGTAGGATATTTAAATTTTTGAGGTAGTTGTCGCTATCTATGTACAGAGAATTATAACATTATTGTATTCATGTGAATTGGTTAAAATATATTATCTTCATTATATAACTGTTAATACATTTTACAATTGTGTTCCATTCAAATTGTTTTTCTGGTATAAGTATTCTAAAATATAATACGAAAAATGTCGATGTGGATAAAATTACAGGCAATGCTTTGATGGATTAGGAACAGCGTACGTGGTGATATAAGAAAATTGCTTTTCCCCTTATTAATATGTGCACCTGGATATATTTTGGCACGATAATACTAACATTGACTAAATTATTCAGGGCAATGTATGGGACGTGAGTGAAGCTATTTTTGTACTCAATTCTTTTTATAAGATGACGGGTTGTAAGTTCTAAAGATTAAAAAATCATAACATCCTTATTGAACTCTTAAAATGCGCGGAATTTATTTGCTAAACTTTATCTCTATCCTACGACACGGTCAATTTTAATTTTAGCAATTTCAATATTTTTTTCCTACTATCTTCTTTCGAACGCTTTTATTTTTGGTTTCTCTTGGGTTTAATGTAATAATTATCGGAATTAAAATTGCTGCGTTCAACTTTCACGAGAGAAAAAATTAGTTATTTTGTATTTAAATTTATAGCGATTCTAGCATATTTTTGTGAGCTTTAAAGCCAGCACGTGTATTAACAAACAGTGAATAAGACCTGATGAATAAAATATCGCAAATATCAACAGTAGCAGTAACGAAAAATATTCGTGCAGTTTAACTGTTTTCAATTATTCTTTGTTGTCGAAAAACTACATGTTTCTGTCATGTTTTTCAATTGGATACTCTGTTTACTTTATCCACTTTTCCCGCTAAAATTTCTGCGGTCACAGGGGGAGTCGAAAATCACCATTTCAAATATGGCCATACAAACATGAGAGGATCCAAACGTAATGTTTATACTGCACTGTATCTTTTAAATATAAAATGCGTTATTTAAATAAGATAAAACACGATTTTTACGAGCCTGATGGTGAGCAATCAGCACCGCTTAAACATAGCTGAGGCAGAGTCTTTATAAAATGCGTTGCCCGCTTTTTAGGGGTAAAGGATAAGGAAAGGATTGTCTGGGAAAGATGAGCATAAAGATACGGACCTCCAGCACCTCCAATCATCGAAGAAAATGCAGCTTGCTATTTCACGCCGATCTTCTGTGCAGGGATTTGGTACTTTCTCCGTTGCGAGATGGCCCAATTCTCACCGTAGCCAGGTGGACACATAAAAACTAATTTTTTAATATGACTCGTTATAACAAAATTATACATTTTCCACGTCGAAAATGTAAGCAGTCTCACGTGGATTTCAAAGCTCTCTTTAGTGTATTTTAAAAATATTAGTAGTTATCATGAAAAGTCGTTCAACTCAGTCGTTGAATTCTCTGAACTGGAATATTAAGGAATGTTTTTGAAAATCCAAATTGAATTAAAATTGAGAATATAATAGAATCGTTTTGCAATATAAATAATGACGTAACTATTACTGACGATTAAAGTAAATTTCCAATTACCGTATATTAAAAATTAATTCACAGACTGTGTCCTATCCTAGACTATTCTCATACTTTTTTTTGCTATTATTATTTACTTTTGTTTTTATTATTTTATTATTTTTTTATTTTATCTGCATTTTTGTGTTTCGTGTCACATTTTCACCAAATAAGAGTTTTTTCTTTCTTTCTTTCTTTATCCTTACTAAATATTCACACACAGCTCAATTCGGTGTTGGATACGTTTTAGCTGGTAACAATAGATGTTTCTTTTTTAAAAAATGTATGAAACTGGAAGCTATATCTAATAAAATGTTATAACGAAAGTATCGTATATTATGATTCCATTTCACATTCGCTGGAAATTTCTGTAGGTAATAATGACTGTAAGAAAAATGGTATAATATTTTAACCAACGTATCATTTTAAATTAAATAATTGTTATGTTCATTCCTTCTAATATTATAAATGCGAAAATTGTTTGTTCACTTGTCTTTCTTTCGTTTCAACGCAGATATTTGATAATGTAAATTTTGTGTCTGGATAAAAGAAAGAAAGAAAGAAAGAAACATTTATTTTTTATGAAATTAAAGAATGCTGAAAGCTTATTATATGACATAAGCACTATTTATAGAGGTGAAACATCAATTCCGGTGGGAAGTGTGTGGTGTAATATCTAGTTCTACTTTTGTAGTGGTTTGAATTAAGATTGTCTAGACAAAGATGATAGATTAGTTGAGGTGACTAGGTGGAATGGGGGAGCGACATTATGAACTATTAAAGCATGACATATAATGCATACAATAAAAAATACTAGTATAATGTTATATATATAGAGGCGTATACCTTTATTTACACTAATATTATAAACAGGATTGATTTTATTTCAATATTTTTGGCACGTTTTCACGCATTTTTTTTACCGATTTTAAAAATTTCACGTTTAAGTCCCATAAGACATACGTAGGTAACGTACCACGTGCCTGGCCCGGAAACGGGCAGCCGCCGAAGGGGTCGCGGACGAATTTTAATCAACTCCCGTGGCCCCTTCACTTAAGTGGCTCGAAGGAACACAGTGGGGTTTTGGTCGGTAGGAATCCGACATAACCCACGGCTTTATCTCCGGAGGCCGTGGGTATCTATGCAAGATTTCCCCACTTAAAAAAAAAAAAAAAAAAGGTAACGTACCACGGGCGAAGACAGGGCGAACAGCTAGTTAATGAATATAATCAATCACATTGTATTGAAAGTGAAAAATTTAAAATACACTGATTGCTAGCCAGATGTGTGTAACTGCGCCAATAGATTAGAAAAACGGGCGAACCGGGTGATAAAGTACACTCACCGCCTGAGAATCCTCTAACCCTCCAGCATATTTCCTCTCAATCGATTGGCTAAGGCTTTATTGCCCTATTGGGGTCGTTTTTTACCCGCTTAGCGCTCGCGCAACCCTCCCAAATATCTTTAACAAATTTATTCAAGCCCGCTCAAGATGTTTTGTTTGGTCGAAATAGTCAATAAAAAGTGATAAAGGGTTTCGGAAATTAGTATTGGGCGGCGGGTTGGATCTGTGAAGCGAAAGCTTCTCTTTAAGTATGATTTTATTTGTTACATCAGAGTAGTCAATAATATTGGTAAGCTGCGATTTCATACGAATGCTGTGTGTGGTACCTTACCCCGGGCTGGTCCAATTTCGTGCTCCCAATATATGGACTCCGAATAGTATACTCTCTTATTGAAATTCATATCATGAAAAATATATAAAACGATAAAATATATATTGCAATAATCATAATTTGATAAAAAAACACAATGTTTATTAAAATTCAATTAACTACATTATTTTTTTTTTTAGAAGCCTTGCGAAGCTAGGTCAATTGGTGTTTTACAGTAAATAATAATTTATTCCATACATAATACAAAAGAACCACAAACACCACTGTTACTCAAGAACAGCTGAACGGATTTCAATGATTCTTTGGATTCAATAATAACTGTTAAAAATAAAAAAAGCTAAGGCCTACAGGGCGAGCTGCTGGTATTCATGTGTATATTACATCTATTCGTATAATCTCAATCAAACATTTCTGTAATTTGTAAAATGTATCTATATACAGATTAGGTTCAAAAAAATATATTACATCGTCATCAGGGGATATAGCTCAGTGGTAGAGCATTCGACTGCAGATCGAGAGGTCCCCGGTTCAAACCCGGGTGTCCCCTAGCAACACACTTTTTTCTATCCTGTACAATTTTATTTTTTAATCTTATAAAAGTTACGTTGTTTTAAATCTATTTGTTAACGAATCCATTCATATTTTTATTTGAATTTTATCCAATTCTTTTTCAATGTATTTGTTTTTCGATTTTCACCATATTCGTTGGCGAATGTAATATATAAATTTTGCAATTATCTATTTCATTTACGTCTTTACAATATCAAATCTGTAATATATTTAGTGCACAGAAATGGTCTTGTTACTGTTTTATAGTACGTGTACATAAATACATACAATTAAATTTAAATCGTAAAGTATACAACAACTTTTGTTCTTATCGATAAATAACGTTTTCTTTCATAATATAAAATCTTCAAGTCATTTATAACCTTAAAAAAATTACAAAATATATATATTCTATTTATTCGACAATATTTACATATCGTAGCGTTAGTAATTGCACGTTATTCGCTTCAGTAATGCGAGAAATACTAATTTATAAGCCAATCACTAGGTACGAATTTGTATATCGTTTGAAAATATTTGAAGCTGAAATTTATATGGACTAGTTCCATAATTGCTGTTATCCAATTTATTTTCGAAAAGCAATTAGGTATTTCTTTATTATTTCACCATCCTCCGATAATCACACTAATCACACTAATATTATAAATGTGAAATTTTTTTTGTTGTTAGATATTTGTCCGTCAATCACGCTGAAACTACTGTAAGGATTTTGATGAAATTTGATTTACAGACAGGGTTGAGCTGAGTTGGGTAATGACAAAATTAATTCATCTGCGTAAAATGAAGCCAATGTCATTGCAAAAATAAAAATCGTTAAATGAAAAAAACTGCGTGAAAGTCGCTGTAGAATTAGTATCAGGTTCGTTCACAGCAAAAGATACACACAACAAAAACATAAAAATCAGAAATGAGACTACTCTAGAAAAAACCAAATCATGTGAGGAAACACCTTTTATTTATCTGTTCTAATAATATAAAGATAAAGTTTGTTTTTGTATTTAACTTATTTAACAAATTCTTTATCCTTGGATACATACATACATGGTCCAAGGGCGAAGCCGTGGGGGACCACTAGTACAATTTTAATCCTCGTAACATGTTTGTAAGAATATATGGGTGTTACTTCTGCATGCGAAAACTACTGATCGGTTTTAAGGATATTTCGCAGTAACGAATCACCAGATACCGGGCGGCTAACTAGTATGTAAAAAATAATATATTATAATTTTTTTTTTATCATTCTTTTCATTGTATTTTAGGAAGGATATAAAACAGCACAGCTCTAACGATTTATAATTGTAATAAACATAAAAACAAGATAATGTTTTATTAATTTTCATAATTCAAGATATATTATTGTAATTTTCCGTTCGGCCTCCCGGCATTAAACATTAGGGTAATTTTCCCGGTATTATGTAAAATGCATTAGGGAAATTTTATGCAAATCACTTTTATGGCAATATTCTCAAGTAACCCTTTTAATTTTAAAAGGGACCTCTCACCAAGCACACTTCGGGTGACTTCTGAACTCTTAGTTTTTAATAGGATTTTTTAATGTGAAAAGTATGATTTGTAAATAATGTTATTACAGTTTCCACCTATATAATTTAGAGATTTTATGTATTATTATAGCAAGTTTTTAATGTTAGTGTGGGTAATCGAGCTGGTTTTGCCCAAAGACAATCGATCACCATCGCCCAGAAGTAGGGCCTCTCCAATACGTTGCCCGCTTTTAAGGGGTCTAACATAAAGAAAGGACTGACGATGGTAATAAAATAATGAACTAAGAAGAGTGAAGAAAAGGGTAAGGGAAATCATAGTAGAAATACAAGCATTTACATACCAACATTTCCCGCCGATCTTTATCTGCGGCAGTGTGGCTCTTTCCCCGGTGCGAGATGGCCGAATTCGTGCAGAAGCGTGCTCGACACATAGAGACATTATAGTCTAAATCAAACAAATATAGCCATATACGTACATGATTATATTTTGAATATTATTATAATACAGGAAACTTCAAAGTTTATATTGAATGTTATTTCAAAATAATCAATGTAAATGGACGCGATTCTACATGACTACTGCTAAATAATAAATAAGACAGGCTGTCTATAATTAGAATTTGGTTTAGATATCGAGCTATTGTATCGCAACTATCAATTTGAAATGAACATATTAACGGTTTTGAATTGTCCAATTTGGAATACTTGTCACACCATATTTAGTAATATATTGAGTAATTAGATTTGGGGAAAATGAGAGCAAAGCTATTACTAGACAGTAAGGGTTCCGTACAAATAGTGCATAACGTCCTAGATTTAAAAGTGAGATATTTCAAATTGTAAATAATCTGAAAAACTAACACACGCATTCACACACACTACTCATCTACTCACACTCATTCACATCATCAGTCTCATTAATAGGCTTCGATTGTCTTTGTTTGATACCTGTTCTTTACTCATCTTTAATGTTATTTTATTAGTTATATTGTTTGTAAATAAGTAATTGTATTTACGTTCACCTGTAACTCTTTATTTTAAATAAGGGAAGTTGTAGTTTTTGCATAGTTTTTGTACACAATTTTTCTGTTATTGGTGTGCCTTATAATTGGCGTATCTCATTTGTAATTAGAATAATTATCTTATATATAATAGCTGTAAGGTACCTTTATGAATAGAATTAAAAAAAAATAAAAATAAAAAATAAGGGGACAAAATATAATGATAACAGCGCAATAAATTATGGTTTTTAAGTACTTCAAAAAATGAGGAGGTTATCAAATTGACTATAGTTTTTGTGTTTATTACCCCATGAGTTTTTATTGGGTCATGTGGTTCCTTTTTAATTGGATCATTTTTGATATTTTGCAATTGTTAATATAGATACTTATGCAATCTGTATTGATAAAAAACGCTAATTTTATTAATGTTATCGTTACAATGTTTGCCTGCCTCCTTGGTACAGTGGTTGATGTCAGAGAATAGAACCGAAGGGATCCTTGGTTCGATTCGTGGAGACTCAAAAATGTCTCAGTCTGGCAGGACACAAAACAGTGATCACCTACTTATCTTTAAATAGAATCGATCAATGAAATAAATGTACATCATTAATAGTTAATTGTTAGTAGGTAACGAATATAGCGTATATTATGCAAAAATATAATTCCGCCATTAAATTGAAGCGATAATCATACAATAGGATAAGCTAAGTGTTGACACCAGCTTATCGCTTCGCTACACGCAGCGGGAAATACGCTATCAAAATAATCTGCCTTTCGTTTTCCGAAGTTTAATTTTAACAGTTTTAATGGCTTCTTGAATCAAGGTTTTGGCTGAAACGTTATTATAAATTTAGAATCCATTTTTAATTTTTATATCTACAGTAGTAATTTAAAGAGGAAACGTTAAGCACTTTTGCATGTTTGTGACGTTTTAACGCTAATCGCTGGACCGATTTAGAAAGTGATTTAACCATAAGAAAGGTGCAACTTCACTGAGTGGCATAGGTTTGTACCGCGGGCAAACACGGGGCAAACAGCTAGTGTGTGTGCTAGCTTGCGTAAAACTAAACACAGGAAAATACTATCTATTGTTAGGTTTTAGACAAGTATAATAAATGTAGTGAAATATGATATAGACAAAAAATTGTATAAATTTTTAGAATATAATGCACATTAAAATTCAAATAAAACAGTAAATTTTTCACATTTTATCTATTCCTTCTGTCACAAAGATAATTCATAATATTATTTGGTACCTAATTTTCGCTAAATCTCCTTCAAGTGAAACCGTAGTATTAAAATAAATTAAGTAGTATAATGTATAGTGATAATAATATAATATTATAAGTTCAGTATTAAAATATTTAGATGTAGTGTTAGTTAATATATACAAACAAATTGTATAAACATACACATATATGAAAAAGTTATTTGTTCGGTCCCAAAATTTGGTCAGACTCGCTGCAAAAGGTTAACCGCGCGCCCACTGCATATTTTGATTGAAACATAGGTATCGATTCCCATCCTATCCTACTAATATTATAAATGCGAAAGTTTGTAAAGATGTGTGTGTGTTTGTTGCTCCTTCACGCAAAAACTACTTAACCGATTGCAATGAAATAATGGAACGTAGACAGCAAGACAACTGGAATAACATATAGGCAACTTTTTATCCCGATATTCCTACGGGATACGGACTTACGCGGGTGTAACCGCGGGGCACAGCTAGTCTAGTATAAAAGAGTTGGAGACCAATATAAGTCTCAAACTGATCGAAATTTAATTATGGGTCAGATCTTTACATTTTGACTAATACCACAAACTGTGTTTGTTTCTGTTTTTGTTAGGTCAGAGATCACATAGTTATCCCACGGTGAAAAGATTTAAAATCGGTCGAGAGGTTCCTGAGATTAGCGCCTTAAAACATACACTGCAGGTTTACTAATCTTCTCTTCCGTAGAGTACGGAATCCAAATATATATCATCATCATCAGCCCATACATGTTACCACTGCTGGGATACAGGCCTCCTATAAGGGTTCAGGCCACCACGCTGGCCAAGTGCGGGTTGGCAGATGTCGCATGTCGTCGAACTTTTGATTCTTGGACATGCCGATGTTTTCCTTCACCGTTTTTAAGCAGTGGTGATGTTATCCACATCTGCAGATAAATTGAAAAATCAATTTATTTCCTACACGCTCGCCCAGTCTCGAACCCCGACTTATCGATTTTGAAGTCCGAGGTTCTCACCACTGAGCCCCCACTGCTTTACTAATATATATACATCCTATATATTTATGAAGTTAATAGTTAAAATTCTTCTTGTGATTTTCGCTCTGAAGCATACAACCGAAGTCTTTCCTACAATGCTATCACGATAACTATAAAAGTGGTAATTTCCACAACATAAACAGCTTTTAACATTTAATTATGCTCAATAAATGATCAAATAGTTTGAATATTTACAATAAATATTTCTTGAAGTATTTCATATAAGCCTCTTGAAAATGCAATATTTAAAATAAAGTATAATTACGCAAATGTTAACCTACTGTAGTGGCCTTGGTACAAAATAATAAGCTTTTATAACGTACAATCGTCCTTGAGTATCATATGAAAATGATATTCAAACCGATTGCAAACAATCTTTCAGTCGCAATAAATAAAATTCAATTACGGGATTTAGGTCTTTATTTCTGTGCTACGGAGGGGACAATTCTCTGTAATTTACTGATTTATGTATACTAACTTAACATTTCTTGCATCAAGTCTGCCTTCACGCCCATTCCATGTACTGGCTTGTAATGACCGGTTTAACGTGACTCAATAAAGTGGATTCTACTTACGGTACGTATACACAGTTCAAATTTCACTTAAAAACTGAAATAGAATTGAACTCAATTCCGTTTGTGCTAAAGCTTATAGTTGGTTGGCACGTTTGACCGTTAATTCAATGGTCTAATTTAAAGGACTTTGGAATAATAGTTAGATGATTATGCACTGTTTGAACAAACAGTTATTGAAATACAAGGAATTTAAGATTAGCGAATGCTATTAATTTGGGTTTACGATATTCTAGCGTAGTAGACGTTGCTCTGTAATGGAGTACATTTATAGTTATTAGTTGGAATTATTAAATTGAAAACTTCTTTAGCAGCGTTGACGACATACTTAGGTTATGAATATCAAATTTTTAATGATTAAATTTTAGATTCCTATTACAGTTTCCTTAAAAAAAAAATAACAGTCATAAATAGCCTATCTGCTTTCAGCAGTGCATATGACTTAAAAAAGATAATATAATTAATATGTCAGAATAACTAATAGTATTTTTTGTTTCGTTCGATTACAGAGAATATATCGAGGCGATCTGATGCTCATCGATTTTGAAAACAATTTTATCAGGCTCCCACGGTTATGTTGTTTATATGTTGATATCGTCATTCAGCGTTATTGCAGCTTTTTAATGGTGAAAGAATTTTTGAAATCGGTCCGTTCACGCATGATGGCGTTATAGTGGATCTTTATCCACTTCTTCTTCACAAACAAATTCATTGGTTCTTTAACCAATGAATTTGTTTTCTAACCTCAATTCTTATTTGAGCTACTCCATTTTGATTTCTAGAATAATCGATATGAGATAATTCTAAGACATGGGATGTGCTTGAAATTGAAATATATGTAATAATAATTGAGTAAGTACTTTTAGCTACCTGTAATTTTATACGAGTTATAATTAAAATAATGTTTAGAAATCATTCTAGCATCTTTATATTAAATTTTATTATACTCCCGTTTAATATCAAATCGGGACATCGCTGTGGAACAGTTGTAGTTAAAAGATGAGATACAACATGTAACACTATTATATTTGCATTATATGCTTATCTCTTTCTCAACCGACTTTCAAAAAGGAGAAGCTTGTCATGTTGACAATTGTATTGATTTTGTTGCCTCAAAACTTTAGACTGTGTGAACCAGTATTGATGATTGTTTTTTTTATTTAAAAGTTGGTGCCTCCCATGCAGTCCTACTTAAAATTAGGTCTAGTTCTGACAATTTAAAAGCAGTTAATTTTCTGTTAAAAATGATAATTCATAACATTCTTCTTAATTAAACCATACACAAGTCTAACAAAAATTAGTTAAATCCTACTAATATTATAAATGCGAAAGTTTGTGAGGATGTGTGTTTGTTGCTCTTTCACGCAATAACTACTGAACTGATTGCAATGAAACTTGGTACGTAGATAGCTGGGCAACTGGAATAACACATAGGCAACTTTTTATCCCGATATTCCTACGGAATATGGACTTACGCGGGTGAAACCGCGGGGCGCAGCTAGTATAGTATATTCCTAAGGTTGACAGTAAATTATGAAAGCAATGATAGTCGAGTAGAAACTAATTTGAACTTTATCAAATCTCATGATCTAACAATGAGATCGAGTGGAATTTTTTTCATTTTTATATCCCGAGAATTTTGCATCGAAACTTAAACGGTAAAGTTTTCTCGTTAAAACTCTTCGAATAATCAAATAGACCTATCGCAGTGTGACGTAACTGATCACCAATCGTACCTTGGGTTTTATATAAATTAAATTATGAGTCAACGTCTATTTTGTTTTGGGAATTCTTCATATAGCCACATATAAAATTTCAATTTATAGGGAAACTAGCTGCGCCCCGCCGTTTCACCTGCGCAAGTCCGTATACCGTAGGAATATCGGGATAAAAAGTTGCCTATACGTTATTCCAGTTGTCCAGTTATCTACGTACCAAATTTCATTGCATCCGGTTCAGCAGTTTTTGCGTGAAAGAGCAACACACACATTCTTACAAACTTTCGCATTTATAATATTAGTAGGATAAGTAGGATTTTATGAATATGAGGTAAGAGACAAATTTGTAGCGAATCCACGATAAAACTCGTGTTTTTTTGTTGTCATTAGCAACTAAAAGCTCGTCCTGGTTCCGCCCTGATGTCAAGATTCATGTTTTATCCCAATGGAGCATTTAATCGGGATAAAAAGTATCCTACCATACGAGTCAGTTCATACCCTGTCTGTATATAAAATTTTATCAAAATCTGTTCTGTCGTTTCAGCGTGATTGACGATAAACATCCAAACAAAATTCTCATTTAAAATATTAGTATGATAAATACATTCTTCTGTTTATATTGGAAAAATATGTAAAATAACATACAAATTTTTCAAAAATTCATATATTTATATCATGTGTCCGTTTTCTGTTTTGTGGGACGTATGTTTCAAACATCTATACAGAAACGAACAGAATTACTGATTTATTGTCTTGTGTGTAGGTGTGATCAGTCGTCTCTTCCCTCCCTTTTAACCTCCTCCCTGCATCGGGAATGAAACACTTACATCAGTTTACCCGCATATGGCCAGCGTGGTGGATAGTGATAATAATGATATAGTGACTGATGATGATGAAGAAGGTTGGAATCTATAACTGAGAAAAAAAAGATCACGTAATTATTAAACACTTCCACGTACGTTGTTTTACTGCAGCTCATAAAGCGAAATTTGCATGGACGTGACGCGTCAACGTGTTCGCCGAAAATCCGCCATTTTAAATATTATTACAGCTTATTTATATGATGTGAAAATGCGCTACGGTTAAACCGAAGGCGCTGTAAATGATGACGCGAGCTGGTGTTTCTTGGAGGGGAAAATGTAATTTGATTAATATTTTAATATAATTTCAAAATAAATTTGATAGCGATTTTATATGAGTTGATGAAAGCATTGAATTAGACTTGTACGATGTACAAACTTTTACTCTTCAGGGTAGGTACAATGCAGTAAATAGTCAATAAAAGTAATGTTGGGTAAAATTTAAAACAACAAAAAAGATTTCATATATGGAGTCCTAGAATACAATTCGTTTCAGATTTTCTCGCTATAAAATAAAAGTTAATGTTAATACACATTACAGTTCGTGTAAATCATGTCACTCATATTTATTTAATTTTTGCTGTATTTCAGTACAGCGTAATAACCAAATGTTCATTCGGGATTATTAAATTTAATATGTTTACGCAGTTAACTGTGAATGTAATGTTTTCGACGTATGATTGATTTAAATATATTAATTTTTAGTTAGTCTTACATTTAATATAAGCGGTGCTGGAACATTTTACTGTTTTTACTCGGCTTTTTCTACGCATCTATAATAACGGTATAATGTGAAGCGCTTGTCTCTATGTTTGTACACACTTTTATCAGCAACTATTGAACCGATTACGGAAATTCGTTTACCGTTGGTTGTGTACCTGATCTCTGAGTACTATAGGGTATATTATATGTACTACGAGCGAAACCGGGGTAGACTAATAAAGTACTCGTGACTTTATTTTTGATGAAAGCGTTAATTGGTTGTTTTAGGTTTACGACTTTTTTGTGATGATATAGTGTTGTGATTTTATTTTTTTATAAAATATAATTAAATTTGGACGTGAATATTACCGTCAGTTACCGGGTTATCTAATGAGCCCATCAATCGCTTTAGATAATTATGGTCGGGTCAATTTAGACATATGTACAATATTTCCTGCAGACTCAAAGGTAGGCCATAGGATTGTTCAATACACCATAAAAAAGGAAATCTAAGACTATCATAGAAAGTACGTAATAAAAAACGTGCCTAGGCACTCGAAGGGAACATGGAAATGTGTGCAAGGCGATTACAACTCTTCCAACTTTTTGAAATCGGTATAACTTATATTTCAGAAACGGTGGCAAACAAATAATCTACTCTACGAATTCTGATATAAATAACATTTCGCTGAACATCATGAGAACGCCACTTTTATGACCACGAGTAACATTCTTCCAGGTATCGGGTCGATGAGGATTTTTTAGATTTTATTTATTATGATGTTTTGGTGAATCCTATCCTTGAGCTGGTTGAGAATTATTACACCTTCACTGGTTCTTGATAGTATTGGACAGGAATATTGAATCTTTAAATTTCATATTAAAGCTACAAAAATGTTAGACACTTGAAGTAGATTTATTTACATTAGACTATTTTGCTCTAATGGGTTTTGTTTCATTAATTCATGCTAATGCTTGTGTGTAAGTTGTGGTCACAAATAACTGTTTGTGTATAGAAATATTCCATAAAAATAAAGCAGTCTCTTAGAAAGGCTTGTAACACTCGGAAGCTGTCGAGATATCCGAGATTTTTCACTGCTACCAGCAACGCTTACAATTTTATATAAAGATCGCACCTCTTATAAGTAAATCTTAAACTCATTATCATTCAGTTTATTTTAAACCTGTATATGTGAGAACGTGTATATTATGCAAATGACTTGCAAGCTTTGTATGAAGGTTTATTTTTATGTGGGAAGATTTTTATATTTGGAAGGAGTGTTAGAGTGTTGAAAAAATTATATAAAACTTAAATGCCCCCAAATTGACAGAACTAAACCAAATCAAATTGTCTTTCAAATGAAAAAAGTATCACCAAAATCCGTTCATCCAGTCCACAGTTGTGTTAACAAACACAAAACTACAGTCGATTTGAGAACCTCCTGCTTTTTTAAAATTGACTATTTATATACATGAATAAAAAAATTCTTAGTTTGAGTGTTGAATAGAATGTTTGAGGTCAATCAGGGGTACTGTGAAAAGGAGCAAAAAAAATTGGAAGTAACTACGATTCCCCCACACACCGAACGAAACAGCAGTATGCTATTACACGCCGGTTTTCCGTGGGAGTGTGGTACTTCCCTGGTACAAGCTAGCCTAATTCGTGCCGAAGCGTGCACGACCACCACATACAAGGCGATAAAATTTTTGTGTTAAAAATAATTATTTAAAACCACCACCGATTCGGATGATCGCTTCAAGAAGAATGGGCAAGAAACTCGATAGTCACTCTTAAAGAGTCTTTAAGTGCTTTAATAGATAGCCAATAACCTCCAACCTGTAATCAATGTTACTACATCATTCCAAAAAAGGTTCCAATCGTATTAAGAAAGGACACAATTTAACATTGCGAGGGCAATCTGTTCTCAGATATTATACTAGAATTGGGGGGATTACGATGTCATTCATATTCAAAAGGAAGCGGATATCCTTTCATAAGAAGAAAATTAGGCCCTGGGACAAGTATTACATTGTTGTTCCATTATTATGATTGCCTATTTTGTTTTAATGCCTAATTTTATACCAGCTGTTATCCACAACGTTTTAGCATTGGGTTATTTTTCTGGTCCTTTTTTGTTTATACATTGGATGTTAAATTTGGAATAATTTATGATTTTAATTATTTCAGTTACATTGTTTGTATATAAGCGAAAGTATTTTAAGCACTTTTCAGTATAAATTTATATTTATTTTGACGCCCAATCTCTGATATATGTAAATGTAGTGTTTAATACTCATGTTGCATATAATTTCAAAACTAAATATATTGAATTATGTAATTATTACCGATACGTGCAATAATTATGTGTATACTAATATAATAATGATATGAGGTTTGATTATTTCTTTTTTACTATGTAAGTTAAGAAATTCAGGATTAATTTAAAACTGTAGTTGTGTGTTTATTATCCCGAGTAAATTGTGCGAAGTCGAGATAAGCTGAAATATGTAATGATTATACTATAAATAACAACTAAAACGTTATCAAAAATCTCATTATTCGTCCCAGACACAATAATGAATTTTAACGTTTCGTAAATATTGTTATAGCAATGGGTCGTGTTTAGGTTATTATGTCAAAACGTATGAACAACACATAAGTGGCGAATAATGACTGTGTATTACTGAATAATATCTGTGAAATTAAATAAAAACACGGTATCCTAATATTTATTACTATTTCCATAAACTTTTTTTATTTTCACACGTTTATAGAACATTATAATTGTAAAGTCAAAAGATAAATTATCATCCACAAGTTGACAAACTTCCCAGCTTGCAATCAAAATATTTTGTTTATAAAACAAATTAGCACTCCAAGCAAGTACAACTTCTGTACTCCAATCAACTCACAAATTCAATTCAAAGACAAAACCGATAAACAAATAAAACTTTTATACATAACAAATATTCGAAACCCCACGATCACGTTGCATTTTCTTTGTTCTTTGTTTTTCTTTGTCCGGTCGGGAAAAGGCTAATCTTAATATTTTTTTTGCATATCCTTCATTTGAACCACGGAATTGAATGAAAATAGATGAAGAAGTTCAATAAATTGAATAATTTATTGTGATTTTAAAGGAATTTATTACTTGACCGATCTAACCGATAATTTTAGCTATCTATTATAAGTTATGGTCTAGGTAGGCTACTTCAGATGTTATATCAAAATAAGTGTGTAACTTAACATTAAAACAAAAAAACGTTAATAACTGTAAATATTTGTAAAATCGATCGCATCAACAATTTATATAGGTACTCTTATATTCATTTGATAAATATGTAGTTTAACAGGATTTTTACATAAGTATATGCGAGTTCTATAGTATTCAAGTGGAGCATTTCGAGGATTTTCTATCGTATTGAAGCCACTATCTGGTAACTTGTGATTTTTTAAAACTATACAGGCCATTAGGCATATGCCTGCTTAAATCTAAATATGTTTAGTACCTATGCTTCACACCAAAAAAACTCAACCGATTCAGATAAAATTCGGTTCAAAGATAGATTGAGACCCAAGAAAGTACATGAACGAAATATTCGGCTGAAAAGCTTGGTCTGTCATGTCGTTTGATTATCTGGAAGAAGACGCAAGTACAATGCAAGTATTGAAACGTGAAATACGACAATAATGCCAATATGTATAAACATTAGCACTAAGGTAAACATTCCTTCGGCATCAGTCATAGAAACAAACACCCCTAAATCTGAACACGTTCCTACCTCACCGATAAATATCAAAGTAAAATTTACGATATATTTCTGTATGCATATTGTTCACTGTATCGTTATTTTCGTCACGATCCCATTTCGCATTCAGTGAAGGTGTCTAAGCACCTTTGGGAACGTTTGATACTCGATCTAAAGTAAGTTTCAGTCGTAAGGGAGAAATTTTAAGTCTTTTTATTGTTATTTAAAAAAGAACCTCGGATGCGAAGGGCATGTGTCTGATATCGTATGTTTTTCCACATACATGATACAAGGACGTGGAAGCCAAACAATTGTATCATGCTATCAGTATAATTGCCTTTTACTGCTTAATTCTATGCATGTACGTGTGGAAGTCGAGGATGCTTTGGCACGCATTGGGCATGCTTGCACCGAGGTACTCCGCCAAAGAAGAAGTGTTTCGTACTTGCAGTGGGGAACCGGAGGTCCGCTTCCTTTGCTCGTCCCTCCCAGGCCATTTCTCACTTCCACTAGTCAATCTTTACCTTATTCCTAACTCCTTAAAAGCGAGCCTTGAATTCACAGAAGCATTATCTCTGCTAATGTTCATGGATCATTTACCATAAGGCGAACCTCCAGCTGGGCTTACGGTTTCACCTAAGTGGACTATTCAACACTTTTTTTTCGAATCAGCAGTTACTGAGATTAGCGCGATCTCTCTGGCTGTGAATGTAAGGAAAAAAATCGCATTTGCAATCCGTTAAAATTGTTGTTTCTGCATGTATAATACTCGAGTAAAGTAAAAACAGGAATTAATTATATTGCAGTCTACAAAATGTATCGCAAGAATTTAACATTATTTCCTTTGAAATTACTAATTTCATTACCTTTACGATATTCATGGACATATATACATTAAATATATAGGAAATCTGATTGTATTTTGTAGTGTAACCTTAAAATGCGCAACTGTTCTAAACAAACAACTATTTGTTTAGAAAAATCGACGTGTATGAAAACGGAGTTATACGTAAGCTAGAATTTCCAATCCTATTTCCTATAAGCTCATCGTAAAAACATGCTTTTTCTATTATAAATTTTCAACATGTTTTTCCTGCGGGCCAAAAAAGGAATTATATTTTCGAGTATCTACTACGTATTTGATTTTGTTTATTATTTTTGCTAGCTGGGCCGGCGATTTAGTTCACGCGCGCGTTGATGCAAAATAAAATTAAATTCTTAAATAGTGTGATATGGCAACATACGCCTATATGTTTGCGTAGTAGCTATATAACAAAAAAGTTTCACCAATATTCGTCTAGTAGTTTTTGCACAAAAGCCGGGCAATTATAGACTTACCCAAAATTTCGGAATAATTTATTTTGACTTGTGTTACTTGCATGAAGATCCTAAGATGTGAAATGGTTTTAGTTTTTATTTAATATACAGAACAACAGAAGTACCCTCTTCCACAGTTTTAAAATTTGAAGTTGTCGGGGTTGGCTAAACTGCATAATCGTATAGATATCGCCAACGTATATGCCGAGCGCAATAAATACACACCTAAACACCTAAAAAGTTATGTTATTTTTTTTCAATATCTTTCTATACAATAACATAATAAATGGCTTTCGCTTGGCTCATAGTCACAGCAATTCCTGCGTCACTTTCTTATAAATAATACATTCTATTGTTATATTCCAGTTCAATACTTTTAAAAATCGTTTTATCTCATGCAGCTGACGTTTGATAACAGTAAATGCACTTTCCTATAATTCGAGTGCGGCACGATATAAAATTCAACCAATACGAATTGACAGCGAACGTACAAGAACGAGCTTTTAACTGCAATTTCTATGTGTTGGAAAATGGAATTCAAATGCAAGACATTCAAATCTTGTTTATAAATGTGGCTGATTTTTTTGGCCGTTATATGTGAAATTGAAATAATAAAACTGTAAGCGATAAGACTGCTTATCTACATTGTTAATTTACGTATGGCTGGTTTAGAGTCACGCTGACCGTAGGTGTTGACAACCGAATCGTGTAAAACTTCATAAAGCGTATTGCAATAACGCGTAGGTATCATCGTATGCGGTTAAATTGTAAGGAGCCATTTTTTGTTATCGGACAGGAAATCTTCAAAAGCTCTGTCTTTTGGGGAAAAAAAACAGAGCATGTGAGATTTTAACCTACTAAAGCCTCCTCGGTGGCTCAACCCAGGAGCTCCTATGGAACGCACCGGTGTTCCCACAGCAATATGCAAAACTATGTGGCTTCACCTTCATTCACACATTTCTAATAGATATTTCGAAAGAACAACTGCTGGACCGTAATAATGCATATAAAAATCTCCTTTAACAACCCTCGGTAATACAACACACTATAACCAGACTAGGTTTTACATTGAAGCCTTTGTATTGTACAATAAATAAATGTTTATAGATTCATTCACAGCAAGGATATTTGGTTTCAATTTTCTTTTGTCTTACAAATAAAATCTTAAACACGAAACATGAAAATTGATTATATACCTATAAATAAATGGAAAGTCTATTTTTAATTTTATAAATATGTCTATTTTATATTAATAGGCGTTAAAAGTACCAACGAAACAAGACTACACAAACAAACTCGAGGTGAGCAATTTCCACCTAATAACGTTACGTCGAAGGTTAGACCTGTATACCTTCTCTATTAATTATCTCATCTATGCAAAAACAGACCGCAATAAACTCATCCTAAAGTATTAACATTATAAATAATTTAAGTAACCAAACTCGACAAAACTTTAAGATTTATTCGCCCTATTAATTACCAGCTACGCGGAGACAGAGCGTAATTATTTTGTAGAGGCAGAGTGAAACCCAACGCTCGAAGGCGCTTGTATTTTAAATTTATTCCACTTTCCGCCTTTTATTTATGCGGTATGCTGTAATTTCGACGACAATGGCCTTTTTAAAGATCGAATGAGGATAATTTTATTAGCTGTTTTTTAATGGCTCAGTCACTTGTAATAATTATAAAGGGAAGGTTTTAAGTCAAAACTCGAAGATGTAATAATAGAATACATAATTATAACAACATTTTAAATTGGTAATTTGAAAATTCGCAGGTGCACAAAAAATTATAAACTTATAGCTATTTAATTAACTTAATTTGTCATATTAATGACAATTAAAACGTTTTTGTATGAGGTTTTATATTCCCACTGTACGTTCCTAAAAGCATTACGAAGGACACGACAATTCAAAATTTGATTGAGAACCTTCTTTGTATCCTTATGGGATATACAGTACCATATAGAATCAAATACATACAAAATTTGTAGGTATGTTTGCTTTTCTTGGATATTAAAAGTGGTATCGAAATAGAAATTTCTCAAGTAAACTTTCTTATTAAAATTCACATAACGTTCAGTGGATTCTTTGTTACATTCACATATTAATATTTTCATAATCGATTTGCATGTTTTAAACTAATCTTTATTATAAAGGCGAAAATAACACTGTCTGTCTATTATTCACGCCTGAACCTAAATAAAAGTGAAATTTAGTACAGACATAGTTTCTGACTTTAAACCTGAGAAAGTATAGTTTTTATTATGGGAATCGGAATTAAGAGGGAAAAACCTCAGACTGTCTTTGATTTACCTTTTTTATTTTCTCTTAAGCTACAAAGTCTATATATTCAATAAAAGTAAAGAATAAAAGCTAATAATATGCATGTGACGTTTATCGGATATAAAGTAGACTTATAGCTGAATTAAGTTGCTTTGATATCACTTAGTTAGTTCTATGAAGTAGCGCAAAGGAATCGTTATAAAAATGGCCCATATACTTAGCTGACTTCATGTGTATTAAGGCAGGAAAGTATGCTATAAATAGTTTTAGCTATACTTATAGCGCAGCTGTGAAAACTGGTCTTGTTTATTTTTCAAGTTAAGCGAACGTGGACTAGTTTCTGTAACTAACCACTATGCGAGCAGATTTAATAGTTTTAAAGCATTAAAGGATTGCGAAATTAATTAGATTTTAATATTGACTAAAGTGTTGTACACATAACTCATAACTCAATGAACATATCGAGTCGACTATAACATTCTGAGTGATCATGATTTAACGATTTTGTTCCTATGAATTTACTAAAACAGAGATAAATTTTTTGAGGTATAATGATATAGTTTTAAGTAAATATTAATAGTCAAATCATTGTCTAGTGACGTCATTGTAAACTATGTACTAGTTAAAAAAAATCATCGTCTCTTTTGAATCTGCATCCTGAGTAAAGAATCAGATTTCAATTTACTGAAGCGAAGTATAAGTTTTACTATGTACTCTTACACCAAACTTCTTACAAACAGCAACGATAATATTAATGCACCTTGCGTGTAAATAGCCAAAAACTAAGTGCATTGTATGAAAAAACCGCCAACCAGACATCTCGGTTGTCTCGCGACAGTAACACATTTTCTACGGTCGTGTTAATGTTTCTTAGGTTAAGTGCAAATGAAATTTATTTCCTGTTAACTCTCAGAACTTGAATACGGGTTTTGTTCGATAATATTAGTTGTAACCTCATATAAAATACACTATGCATACGTTCAACTGAAAAATGATATTTTAACATCCTTAAAAGAAAGAAAGAAACATTTATTTCTATTCTATTGCTATTTTTACTTTTGAAGATACAAAATTCAATTAAAATATATCATCTTATAAATAAGACTTAATTGTCTAAAATACAATAATTTCACTATATAAAACACAGCAAAACGTGCAACACACAAATTTACGAATATAAAAATGTAAATCGATCTAACGAACATTAACCGAGCGGTTCGCTCATTTTCAATTCAAATTGATTCAAAATAAGTTTTTTCATTTTTCCTTCTCCCTACCTACCGAGGAATTGAATTAGGATTAATGTAATTTTCTTGGTAACCTAACCTCTAGACCGCGCAAGTTAAATATGAGGTTTCACAGGAAGTTTCATTGGTGTTTTCTGCTTTTGTTTGGTTAATGATTATAAATGTTTATTTAATGAACCGTTTATATAAAGTGTTCAAACATGCTTTGGAGTTTTATGATGCATTTATTTATTCAAATAAACATCTAATCGTTTTGTTAATCGCACTTTCCTGTGCTTTTTTTAATTGTTTTCTGTTATGGTTTGCTAGACAGGGATCGCTATTAGTAATAAGTCTAGTTTTCGCTTTTGAATTTGTGCAAACAAATACAGTAGAGTTTCCATTCATATTATATTCCTATTTTATTTACTTTTTTTCCAATGTTTTTAAATTAAGATACTACTTGCTTTACGCACACGGCTTTGCCCGCGTAGTTGAAGCAAAAACAGTCAGGCAGTTCCGGGATTTCTTTCCCGCATAGTTTTTGTCGGATTTCGAAGCAATATTATATTCACATCTTAACTAAATTGAAAGAATTTTGGTATTTCATTACATTACACAATAATTCATCTAACAGATATAAACGAAAGCTTGAAAAGCACAGCGTTCGTCACAAAAAGAAAGATTAAGGGATGGGGGGGGGGGGGGAGGATGGAGAACTGGATATTAGTATATAATGCAAAGCAGAGCCATAGAAAGACAGACAATACAAAATATATACTTTTTATGAATACATAACATATATATACGATTTATAGAAGTTGCTTGTAAAAAAATTATTTTTGAACAATAAGCTGAAAAGCGTCTTAAAATTTTCAGAGTTAGACCACCTCTCAAACGAAAAAAAACATCAAAATCAGATCTGTTCACCCAGTCAAAATTTTTGGGGGTTCTGGGGTAAAACAGAAAAATAAGTACAGTCGAATTGATCCTCCTCTTTTTGAAGTCGGTTGAATAAGAATCAAACATTCGAATTAAAATTTCATTCTCAAATAGCTAAGATTAAATGGATAACATTCCGGGTTTCTCGGACTGATTCTTTTATAGAAAACAAAGAGTACAAAAGCGCCGTCTTCAGTAAACAAAAGCTGTGAGGACAAGGAGAAATTTTATTTCTTTATCTAGAATGACGCTTGGGGCTGTGTCATTGTGACGGATGACTGCTATCAACTCTGAGCTAATTGGCAGGAGTAAGGGTAGGCGCACACGACTTACAGTAAAGGTAAGTGCACATTGGCAATGGTAGAATGGAAATTAACTGCAATATATACCTACGCTTATATACGATTATAATATGGCATATATGTACCGATCAAACGCTTAGACCCGTAGCGTTCTAACGCTGTAGCGTCATAGGACCGTAGCACCGTAGCACCGTAGCACCGTAGCAGCGTAGCACCATATCTCTGTATATTTGAAGCGCTATAGGATCGTAGCAACGTAGCATTATTATGAAAGCAATAATAGTAGAACGAATGTTCATACTTTTTTGGTACATAAGTATTATTGTCCAAAGATACTGCATTTATTGTAATAACATCATAATAATATAAGGGCATTTACATACAAAGCGATATTAAACCTTTTTCAATTTGAACTGTTCTGTTTATCTTGTTGTGCTCTAGCCTTAACATTTCGCGGTCTATCAAGGCTTCAGAAATGCATTGAGAATATTGTGATTCTATTTAGTAGTTGAATTGTCTCTTGTAATGTATAGAGTGAGGGTAGAAGTGCCGTTGCTTGATATTGAGAATGAGGTTTTATGAACATACAGTACGTATTTGTTCATCTGTAACCGTCTACATAATTGAATCGTAATTAAATGTAGTATTTTTTATGGTTACAATATTATTTTGAGAATTTTTTTTAAAGATATATTTGATCACCATTATCATAATGTTTTTCTATTCTCTAAAAAAATCTCATTTATAAAGCATTTAAATCTTATAAAACTAAAAATTAATTATTAGGTATCTCTTTAAACGCAATAATGTTTTATATTGTTGGGGACTAATAAAAACTCATGAACAAATCATTGCTGTCGCACCTTCGTTATGATAAAAAAAATGGTTGCCTGTAAAGTCGGTTTTACGGGCGAAGATTTTACGTGACAACGTCTTTTTCTCGGTAGAATATTTATTGATATGAATATTATTAAATTGCACAATGGGAACAAGGAATTGAATGAAAATAAGAATTGCACAAATTTTAACTATAGAAAATATATTTTGTTTACTAAAAAGACAGAGACAGAGACACAAGCACGCGCCGATTCAATGCGCCTAATTCTCTAGTGATGCGCGCGCGGCGGACCGATCATAATTCGGTGACTCATCGTAACGTTACCGGGCGTTACACTTTTTCATGAGTGACTCCGAGCCGCAACCTAATTTAAGAAGTTGTCACGTCAACAATTGCTTAATTACCTCCTTATGATGTCTGAAATCGACTAATACACGATACGAAGATAATAATTGATATAAATTACTTATTAACACATTTTACCCGACTGAAACATACAGAAAAACACTTTTTACTAACGTTGTTTTCTAGTAAACTAAATTAATGTAATACTTCTTGCTAAATAATCTGAAACACTTTTTGTCACAGTAATATATGTATAATATGACGTAAAATTCCAATTACAGCCTTTGCATATCATATAAATTACATCAATTTTACAACAATTAAATCCTTTAAATGACTCTGATTACCCACTTAAATACGTTACATAATATTATGAAATCTACAAATGCTGAACCTTTGTTGAGTACATGCAATATTGCTATTAGCAATCAAATTACTCCACTTACTATTTTCGTAATGAAAGCCTTGTATTTTGTTGATTTATGCCCTCTAAATATTATTGTAATTTGGTTAATTATTTTCTACTCTCTTGTTTTTGAATGAAACGTAATTCTGAGTTTTGAAATGGATGAGGATACCTCCTCATCTGTATTTCAGCTACTTGATGTGAGATTGTTATAAAAAATCTAGGATGTTGTTAGAAAGTCACATATCTACTCCTTACTAAGTCAAGAATTGTTGTGTTAGGTTCATTAACACATTTATTTAGTATTTTAATGACACGGATCCGATCATTTGTAGGTTTAGTTGGTTTAAACTATATATAATTCATATAACACCCTCTTTCATTGTAGATTTAAAAAGGTTTCTATTCCCCAAAAGTTGAACATTCTCTGCAGTAATTAAGCAGTCTCAAATTAAATATAAACGACATGTACAGTAAAAAACTTTAACCCTGATTCAGCCCCGTCCATAACGAGACGCCTGAAAATTATTTAATTACTCCATTCGGATGCTTACTGAGTAGTTCTGAGTTTTCACGGGAGTGCTTTCGCATGTTACCAGGTTTTAGTAAAATGGATGCCACACAGGGGTCGTAAATCTTAAAACGACGACAGTGTGTCCCTGGACAGAACCGCAAATGTGCTATTTTGGACTTTATTAAGACGGAAGAGGGGATATTTATGCGTAAGTATATGATATGTAATGATGGAATTGATGCCGGTTGCTTATTGGGGATAATTAGGGTCTAAAGCTTGGGAAGCTCTTTAGAAATCGAAATTTTTAAATTTAATACCTTTATTTATTGATATCATTATAACACTTATATCGTTGTTGTGTTGGATATGGTATGCTATTAAAATTTAATGTTTTGTGTTTAATATATGCTTGCTTGCTGCTTTATACAAACGCCTCATACCTGAAAAAGACAGAATATTACTTAGCAACAAATTTATAAAAAATATAACTTCAAAAAAATAACAGCCATTTTGTTGTGTCAGCCATGTCAGCCATGTGACAGTAATTAAAAAAAGAACACTACATTCTGAGATCTTCTATTGTATTTTAATAAACAGCATAACCTTATGTAATGTAGAGTTGACATTGCCATAAATAATACAAATTGATTATTCATCCTTCTTTTAATTGTGTTAGAATATATAATACAAATTGTGATAGAATCATAAGCAAGAGTAAACAAAATGCCTACGGTCGAATATAACATCCGATACCCATAATTTTACAAAATAGCTCACAATTCTACAACCAGAAAAGCAGAAAGCACGAGGCGGTGCAAAAGTTTTTATAGTAACGATACAAAATAAAACAATACATCATAAATACAACCACGGCGATTGATCAAACAAATCTAAACAGAGTTACGGACCATAAAATTGGCGTATTTTAAATTTCACAGCCAAATATTACGCTCGGCTTGTTCTGAATCTGCCGTTCGTTGGATGCGATATATCACTGTGTTTTGACAAACACTATTGTGTTACTGTCTGTAGATTTTGCCTCGTTTGCTTCGTTGGGGGTGGATTGAGAAATAAATATTCAATTCGTCGTTGTTTACAGTGTAACCGACATCCGTAACCTTGTTATGAAGTAAAGGAATAAGTGTCGTATCGTCTATAGATCTACATTCAGTGTCGAGCGTTCGTGCGCTGCGGACGTGTCTTGCTGGAACAAAGTTCGGTTTAGTGCCCTCAGGTGCTATTCTCGGTAGGGCGACAATTTATTTTCTATTCTACGAATGGAACCGTGTGGTCATTGTCGCTACTACCTAGAATGTTATAGACGACTGGTTTTGAATACGGAAGATTGGTTTAATCTCAACACAAGCAACTACTATTCTTCAAGTAATTCTGGATGGAAATTGCAAATTTCGTTATGGTTAGCGATACTTTTATGTTATACATTAGTTAGGATACGTTTTGGATTTAATATTGATATGCCATATGAAAAATATTATATAACTATGGTTAGGTTTGAGTTTATCATACTTAGGCTCTGACCAATCTGCAAATGAGAAGCTTTTATTCGTAAGAAAAGTTATGTAAGGTGTAATTGTTTTACTAAAGTTATTTGTCAATAACAATGTTTTTATATAAAGGTAAATAAGTAATTTTAAATATTCTCAGGCATGCCTATATATGATATGTCTGTATACTGAATTTTGTTTTGTGTATGCCTAGCAAAATTCAGTACACTTGATCACACGATCACACAGCTTTAAAATACCGAAATTACAAACACTTCAGAGGACTTACAAACACTACATATATATAGGACATGTAAAAATATATATTACATACTGCATATGCTTTACATTTCAGTCCAAAAGCATTTTCACAAACACACACTTAGCACATACTAAAAACAGTTTTAGTCCACGTTCTCGAACTATAAACCATTAGAAAACAGCAACCGAATGCAGGCACCAAAACGCAAACAACTCTTTTACGAAACTTTTTGCGCTGAATGGGAGCGTACGTCTTTTCAACTTTCGAAAAAGGCTTTGACGGTGGTCCTTTGAAATCTAAACGGCAGACAAAGTTCGTCACTGCAATGGCGTGGAAAACAGATTACCATCTGTAATTAAAATGTGGCTGCAATCACGACACTATCCTGTGGAAGACATATGGCCGCTCCGGACGATGCTAAAACTTATACGAATGTTCTACTGATTGTATATGCGTGACTTTTGCTAAAAGTATTCAGGATCTTTCTATTTAGGCAATTCCTATTTCACATCCAGGTGTGCATTTATTGTAAAATATTATATTAAATGGCGTTAGATGAGCCATATTTCACTGAAAGTAAAAAAACTATGTTAGTAACATAAAGGTATCCAAGAGCAAGAGACATAGAGGCAGGCAAATTAAAAGATGGGAAGACGACTTTTAAACAATAGCTTAGTCCTGTATGTACCCGCTTCGCAAGAGAAACATATATGTGGAATTCTTTAAAACAGGTCTTTGTCGATTGAGATGCTCTTTTTCTAACAAATATAGTTACAGATTTTTTTAATGAAAGTTACTTTAAATAGATTAAATTTGTTTGTCACGAATTAATTGCAAAGAAAATACACCAAGAAGTGCTATTTCATGTTTCTCTCATTTTAGAATAATTCTTATATAAAAAAATTAAAGCGTATATAATTCATTGTAGTATACTCGAATATTGAAATTAACCGTAAAATAGGGGCATAATTCACAGTGAAAGCCTCGCCAATCATAAGCATAACATCAAAGTGACTTCTTTTAGCCCGTATGTATCATCGTATTTGACTGTATCAAGAGATGCCGGTGGCAACTTGGCATGAAAGGCCATGTTCCATCAAAGGTCCTACGTAATGCTGCCGGCAAAAAGGGATCACTGAATGCTATGACCGAAATATTTTAAAACGGGAATTTCTGAGCATTCTTATTATACTAAATTAAAAAAGATAATTTTTATGTATTGAATTAAGTTAGTTGAGTTTTCGTGTTGTCTCGTATTCCTTACTAGCTGCGTCCTACGGTTTCACCCGCGTAAGTCCGTATCCCGTAGGAATATCGGGATAAAAAGTTTTCTATATGTTATTCCACTTGTCCTGCTGTCAACGTACCAAATTTCATTGCAATCGGTTCAGTAGCTTTTGCGTGAAAGAGCAACAAACATACACACATCCTTACAAACTTTCGCATTTATAATATTAGTTTATAATATTAGTAGGATAGTAGGATATTTGTTCATTATAGGTGATTAAAAATGTCAAAGATAAAAGTATAATTTGCTTAATATTATTTTAATACTGATAGCAATAGTAAAATACAAAACTAGTTACTTAAAATAAATTACATAGCAAACGTTGAGTTATACTGAAGCAGTTTTATGTTATTGGTTTGATTATAAATCGATAATTGAAACATATAAAACTAGTCTCAAATAAATGAGCTTTTTGAAATTCCCTTTTCATTGACAACGCGATTTTTATTTTCTTTAACAACGTTACGACTAATTTGGAAAGAGAAGACCTTCAATTTGTAGCTTGTGAATATGAGATTATTAAGGTCATGTTCACATCACGTTAAAATTAAATCATAGGTGTATTACATTGGGTTGGGACGACAAACCAACAATACATTTAACTGCGTTTGTAGTGTACTGACTGACTGTACTGTACTGTACTGTGTGTACTGACTGTAGTGTACTGTGACTTTTATAGTCTACTTAAATTAAAACTATCTAATAGTTTAGGCCGAAAACATTATTTTGCATTCTATGATTTTATACAAAATACTACTTGGTAAATATCTACTATTTACAGAGTATTAGTGAGATAATCAGATATTATTTTACTTTTCACGATTTACTACAAAACACAAGTAAGTAGGTGTCTACTACCCACAGGGGTATTAGTGAGTTGTAGTGTATATAACTACTACTACACTTACCGAGTATTAAATGCTCGATGTCTGTACCAAATTATACTGCGCCGTTACCACACTTCTCTTTACTGGGTAATGTATAAACAATAAATCATTTATATTTATAAATTGTGATTTATTTTTCTATTTTATTACCAATTAACATATATGTTTTTTCGTTATTTTATGCAAATGATACAACCCTTCCTACTAACATTATAAATGCGAAAGTTTGTAAGGATGTGTGTGTATGTTTGTTGCTCTTTCACGCAAAAACTACGGAACCGATTGCTATGAGATTTAGTAAGTAAATAGCTGAAGAATTGAAATAACATATAGGCAATTTTTTATCCCGATATTTCTACGGGATACGAACTTACGTGGGTGAAACCGAGGGCGCAGCTAGTTTCTTTATAATTATAATAAAACCTATTATGAAATTAGCGGTGTTTTAGTTAATTCTGATATTATCGTATTTGATCTGTAGGGGAGCCTGGTGGCCCGTATCCTTTTCCTCACCCTTCTCATTTCATTTATTTTCTACTGTCATTAACCCTTTTCATATCCCTTAGCCCTTGAAAGCGGGCAACGCATTTGCAGTTCATAGGCGGTGGTGATCACTTACCAACAGGCGAATCACTAGCTCGGGTCAGGCTTTTAAAAAATAAAAATAAATACATGATTTTTGACAAAACTGCTACTATCTTTCAAAAAAAAATTTTAATTTTTGGATTAAAATTAATAGTTTACAATAGAACATTTATCTAAGATTTGAGGAACCATCAGCGTGCAACTTTGACTCCAACTTGTCCCACTTTTTATCTACGTGGGTAGTGTTTGTTTATCACATTAACCACTTTATGTTTAATTGAAGCTTCTTCGTAATTATTTGATAACCAGATATACGTGGAATCGAATCATTGTTCATTGAAAATTCAACGATATCCCACACGAGTTGGGATTAAATGAAAATTAAATAAACTCTGTATTAACTCAGCTTAATTGACAGTAATCTTTTAAATTTGAATTTTGGTAAATTAATAGTGATATTTTCACGAGAATTTAACTTGGTAAAATAATGTGATATTCAATTATATTTTGATAATATTGAAAAAAAGTTTGTGTTGTTTTTTATTTTATAAAGTTGATTATCTCTTGACGAAGTCATTGATATTACGTGGAAAATTGAGAGGGATTCAACTATTCTAAACGGTGAATTAAAGAAGTGAGAACGAAGATTTTTAATAATACAAGCTTTATTAATTCTTTTACTTTTTTAAGTTCAAAATTGCTAGATGTTGAAAAATGAAAATGTGTAATATTTGACTACAAGCGATTTAAATTTTAACAGTTAGTAATTTATATATTATTTAATTGATTAGAGAGCTAGTAGTACGCTCATTTCTAGGCACAAAGCAAACAATATTTTCAACTATTTTCCTGTGAAAATATTGGAATGTATAGAATATTAAAAGCTGTTACAATAACTTTCCTTTCTGTGCAAACTACCTTAATATTAATTATAAAATGTACCAATTCTAAAACAACCTGTCTTTGATTATTTTCGTCGTTCAACCACTTAGAGTTAATTTTAGTTCGCAGGCCAGCTAAGTTAATAATGGACGCGAGGGTAGAATTTTTGATGCCGATTCTCCCAACTAACATCATTGTGACAATCGAGCTTATTTTACAATGAGAAATTTCCTAAAGTACATATAAAATAAAAATGATTTTGGATAATTTTGGTATATTGTTAGCTCATATATTATTATAGTAGCTTATCTGAGATATATGTATAAATTAATTTAATTTTAATGTTCATAGTGTTTATATGTTAATATTTAAAAAGCATGAGATGTGAAATATATGCACATTAGAATATGTGAATGTTTATGAACTTTCAGAATTTTTAGGTTCACGATCACGAAACTGTTTCCAAAAGCAGTTTAATATTATCCATACATTAAAATTTGTGTACAAGGCGGGATCATTTTTGAATTTTTTAAATACTTCTCATTCATTTATGCTATATAAAGCTTTGTTAAGCAAATTCTTTCTTCTTTTTCTACCATATATTTATATTGCAAAGTTAACATATCCCACGGTTATAACTTAAACTTATTCCAAAACCACGAAGTCTTATCACTATACCAAGTTCTATAAGCATTTTAATAATCCTACAACGTTCAACCAAAAAATGGTGCAGTAGAAACGTTCAAAAGAAACAAACTCCAATAAAGTTTGAAATGTGTCCAAAAAACGAGTAACACACGGTGCCAAAGGAAAATAGAATAGTTGGACGGTCCACAGGATGCAATAACAATCATGGCAGCAGATAGAATAGGCTTCACTGTCGATTGGCAGAATACAACCTTCGACACCACTCATACATAATGCAAAATTCCTTGAAACAAACCTCGCCCTTACGCCTAGCACGCTACGTCGAAAATCGCTCGCACTAATCCCGAAGGCGTCATCAAAGCCTTTGTAAAGTATCGGTGACACTTTAAGTTTCAGGACAACGGATAGTCTGATACTGATTGAATGGGTGTTTTTTATTCGTCTGCGTTGAGCATTGTGTTTATTTTAATCATACTTTTTAATAAATACTGTTTGTATTGAGATGGGATTATAGTTGTAATGAAATTCTATAGCAGGCTGAAATTTTTATACCCAGTAATAAACTGGGTATATCTAAGCATTTAGCGTATTTAAATAGAATACATTTAGCAGCTAAAGCTTATTATTATATGTCTTTGTAAGATGACCATTATTCTTCATGTTTTCTTATTTCGTACAAAATTTGTCCTCAATCGAAAATTGTATTTACTAATTAGGGAAAACACGTTCTAGCGGAAAACGGGTATTAACTGCAACATTATATACATAAGAACCCAGCTAGACAATTTATTTTGTCCCATAATAGACGAGTACCGTTATTTTTCTCATTCCATTTTCAACCTCTCAAAGGTGCTTGAACTAAAGCAAGAACAAAAATACTAAAATAATACAACTTAATACTCTTTGTATAATATTTTTATAATATACACTCATACGCTAAGTAAAAGCTTAATATTTCTATTAGACGACACGACTAACCACTTAAGAAATTCTCTTTTAAAACAGAACAAAGGAGTTTTCACGTTGTTCTAGGTCAGTGATTCTCAAACTTTAGCGCAGCACCTCCAGACCTTCCTAAGCCTCGGAAGAACGAGCTATGTAAAAGCAGTTGGATTAGAATGCTAATGTAAGGAAAATTGTTTTTTATTTGTTACTAAGACTCCATCGTCTTAGTAAAAAAATCCGAAGCGATGTTTTTACAAGAACATTTCATGTTATAAGTATTTCAATACTCACATTAAATCAAACATACACAGAACAATAATACTTGCGTATATTATTTTATGCGTGTATCTAATAAAATATCATACATCTATCAACAATAAATGGAATATTTGTAGGGGAATAAAAATGTTCGTATTTGTTGTTCTAATTTGAAAATTTTGTAGCGGATTTGTAAAAATATCATAATATGTACTAGCTGCATGCTGCATGTACCCAAAAATCTTTACTTAGGGTTTTAAAAAATACATCAGACCTAACGAAAATACACAAACAAATATCATCAAACAAATCCCAGCTTCGGAAGTGTTTGGCTACAACACTGATACAAGAATTTCACACAATTTTGAAAGTACGATAGTTGATCTAAAATAATAAAGCCACATGGCTCACAAAGCCAGGAGGTCTTTAAAAAGACTGAGTAACACTGTACCAGATGTTTCATTGCTCTGTTCCAGTAGTGTGTATGTATCCATCAAGAAATGCAATAAAAGAAGACTGCACGTCACTGCCACTTAGCTCGTCGAACAATTTGTTGCGAGTTTTCTTTCACTTTAGCTGACCCGTAGTATTGAAGTGGGGAAGCATTTTAAATGTATCGCATTAACTTTTCTTTTGTCGTGTACCTACTTAGATACAAAACAAAAGGTAGGAGTGGTTTGTTATGCATTGAACGATTTCTTTAGACGCATTGTTTTGTTATTTTTTTGATTGAATATTATTATTTTTGTAGTGTTGGTAATATAATGGACAACTTTTTCATTATTTTAAATATTTACACTGTATCGTAGCTGATATTGCCATTCGTAATATATATTTGTGTAACCATTGTAAACCTATAACAGACCAAAATATAATATACAATACAAAATATACCTTTAACATTATGCATATAAACATATATTCGTCGATGATGATAATTTGATACATATTCTTTGATTAAACTTTAATGTTAGTTCAGTTTAAAAATATGAACTTATTATCTTTTAAATTACCATTCGCTCGTGACTATGGAAAAATTGATAATTATTGTTTTAACAAAAATCTAAATCGCCTTCAAATTGTCAGAACTATACCGAACTTACAGTCCTTTAAATAGAAAATTTCAAGATCTTAAGTATAAAAAGAATCATCAAAATCGGTCCACCCAGTAAAAATTATGTGGTAACAAACACAAAAAAATACATTTGAGTTGAGTATCGCCTTTTTGAACTCGGTTAAAAATAACCAAGTACTGACAAATGGAAACTGAACTTAGTAGCTAATGGAATACATTAGGGCTTGTTAAAGTTGAATTGGACGTACTAATAATATTATGCAATGTAGCTTGCCGTGTGACAGGCACACGAGGGGCATCTATAATTCTGATTAGTTTGTGCTGTGTCATACTATAGTATGCAAGTGTTCAATTAGTATCTTCTTAAAATAGGTATAAAATTCATCGTCAAATGTGTTAGAAATAGCTATAAATATTATTTTACGTTTAAAAGTTTAAGGAATGTATATCAAATAAGACCAATTTATCAAAAGCTTTGCATAAATTCTTATAAAAATTATTCTTTTCAACATTGTTCTAATACCTAATTTTTAATTCAAAATGGACATATCATTTGGAATTTTTTTTTTTTTTTATGTCATAGCGGGCAGCTGAGCTGGTGGTTCACCTGATGGTAAGCGATCACCACCGCCCATAAAAATTCGCAAAGGCAGTACCTCCGTGAATGCGCTGCCCGCTTTTATGGGGTAAGGGAAAGGAAAGGATTAACGACTGGAAAGAAGGAATGGACTAGGACGGGTGAGGAAAAGGAAACGGGCCTCCGGCTCCCCCACTCACCGTACGAAACACAGTGGCATGCCACTATTTCACGCCGGTTTTCTGTGGGGGTGTGGTACTTCCCCGGTGCGAGCTGGCCCAATTCGTGCCGAAGCGTGCCCGACTCCCACAATAAATATCAATCAATCAATCAATCAAAAACTCTTTATTGTGCACCTTTACAAGAAGAGTAAAAAAACAGGATATAAACAAAATATTTTGGAATCATAGTGTCAATAAAAACAAAAAAGACACGTTAGCCGTGCTAGGCTACATTTTTTCACTTGGATTAACCCGAGTGAAGTCTGGACAGGAAGAATGACGAATAGTTCTATCTAAAGACAGTAAATATTAATACAGAACTAATAAAATATCTCCATTATTGCATCAATCAATACAGTTTAAAAATATCTAACTATTTCATAACTAACGTATATAAATAACAGACGTGATTTATTAACTGAATGGAACAACGGTAGAATAGACTCGCAAAAAAGCAGCCAACTTTAATAATATTATAATTGGTGAACCATTATAAAGACGAAACTTGGACAAGGAAGGAAGAAACTTCTTGGAACATTCCGTTATTGAATCAGGTCAGAAGAGCATAATATTGTTATTGTTTGAATGTTCGACTAAACTCCACTGCACCAAACTATCTATCTCTGACTACGTGATTAGTAACTGTTTGAAACTACATAGGTTTAAATACCTCAGTTTAAGATCTACAGGTATACTGTACATACATATTCATATAGCAGTTATATTTATAACTAACTATACTTATTAAGTTTTTAAAATCAATTTATTCAGCTATTTCTCTCATAAAAAATAACTATTATATTACATTTCAATTTAAATTTATTGTCAACGTAATAATAACAAAATGGAATTTCTATAGTAGATATAACGAATGAAATGTAAAGCCTTAAAAGAGACACGAATGAAGCCATCGAACTATCTGGAAACAGGATGAGTCTCGCGAAATTTGATCACATTCACACAAAAGTTTAAAACAAGTAGCGATACGGTCTTTGCCTGAATTTCGATACGAACTTTATAAGTTTAATAAGGATTTTCTCGGTTTTGAGACAAAGTTCAGGGTTGTCACGGGATTGAAATATACTTAATTTAAAGTACGAATTATAAATAATTGATGACGCTTTACCCCGGTGAATAATTTTATGCAACAGTGAGTGTGTGTTTAATAACAACAAATGTTTCTCTGGTGATAGTCGAAAATGTTTCATTACTTGAACTCAATTAATAGAGGCTGTAATATTCAGTAGAGTTATATTCAATATGATAAAAGCTTTTTTTATCTCTGTTTTTCCTGAAACTGGATGATAAACAATTTGTATATTAAATCATTTTTTAATTAAGTATAAAATTTGGCAATAATTAAAAAGATTAAATTACGTATGACGTTACTAAATGCTTTTACAGAGCCTTTTCGATATCGTAAGCTATACATTTATAATAATTTTGATAAAAAAAAAACGTGTTTAAAGTTTATGATTTTCTTATGTTTGATTTTACGCGAGTGTTATACATTTGGAAATTAAAGACTGCGAGAATTAAAGAGCGTGTTCACACTCGCTATAAAGTGTTCGAAATAATAATATAATTAATAAATCGCGTTTAAACTCAGTTAAAAAGTTCTTTAATTTCTAAATGTCAAAAGTTTGTTAGACTGTAATAGCTATTCACGGGTCCTCAAAATTACAAAGAGGTGGATAAACATGGGCTTCTGAAACAACGCTGTGATAAAATGTTCATTTGTATTAATTTCATATTGTCTTCATCGAAACTTTTTACTGAACATTGTAATATTTAAGTTATTTACTTCATGGTTAAAGTATAAAATCGATCCATTTAACAGATCAGATATCATCAGGTCATTCTTAAATTCAAAAGGTTCGTCTCAGATACCGATCGCCTGACGATAAACGATAACCACCGCCCATTTACATTTGCAGAGACAGTGCCTCTGCATATGTGCTACCCGTTTTTATGATGTAAGGATTATTCCTTTCCTAATGAAAGGATTGACAACTGGAAAGATGGAATGGACGGGAAAAGGGTGAGAAAAAGGAAACGTTTGTATGGGTTCTTGTTGAACTTACGGATCTCAGCATCCGAATTTAAATCCGCTTGTTAAACAAAGATGCTACTGAAGCAGTGAAATTAATCAAGCATTCGCAACACGACGGCGGAGTTAATACTTTCGAAGTTCTGTTTAAACAAATTGTGGCTTAGTGACGAAACCTGTTTTGGTTTACGATATCTACTTCATTAAGAGTCTCTTAGTACAGTCGATGACTTGTACAGAGTTATTATGTTATAGAGAGTTTGTGATTAGCTGTTCTGTGTGTTTTTAGTTTGCTCTATTTGTTTTAGTTTCTTCGTCGATTTTACATTTTTGTATTTTAGAATGAAATGAAAATTGTAATTGTTAGTGAGTTTTGAAAGTTTGAACGTGTAATATGTTACTAATATACTATCCATATAATTTGTTTTATTCATACCTCCATAGGCCTTCTAGTTAAGGGGCCACGAGAGCTGGTTATTATTTGTTATATCATATCCCTGTGTATCCCTGCAATGGAAGCATATGGAGGCTGATAGTAATTATGGATATGATGAGTTTGCTTTTTTCCTTTATTTTATGTAAAACTATAAACAATGTTTCTTTTTTAGAAAAACAAAAATAAATATGTTTCATGGTCAAATTTTTTCTCTCGACCGATAGATTCTTATTTTACATAACTTGATTAAAATTTCGTGTTTTTGTATATAATAGTTGCGCATCGCATTAGACAAATAATGAACGCCAAAATGTAAAATTATCATATCAAATAAATCGCAAAGGTGACTGACTAACTGATCAAGGTACAGCCTAAACAACTGCACCTATCGGGCTGAAATCTTGCAAATATTATGATGTAAACATTGCTAACATGTTTGATATATTGATGATGGTTTTGATATATTGTACCTCCATGAGGATAAAATAGAGGATGATAATGTTGTACCATATATTTTTATTTTGTCGGGCACAGCTGCGGGCAACAGCTAGTTCATGTATAAAACTCTCTGGAATAAACACATTTACCTCTATATTATATCATTAAGTTTAAATTCCATTATCTCTGCGTAAGGTTATTCGATTATGGTTCACACTTCATTAGGCGTCTTAATGAATAATTACTATAACGTTGCTGTTCCTTAAGTTAAAATATAGCATAATCTGTATTAATATTAAAAATGGGAAAAGGTGTGGTATTATACATCTAAACCTTTCTCTTGAATCACTCTATCTATTACAAAAAACCCAATGAAAATCTGTTGAGTAGTTTAAAAATTTTACCATACATAAGGACTCCGGGACAGGTAAAGCGACTTCGTTTTATGCTATGTAGTGAAGACTCATCGTCTTAAAAAGAAGAGATAAATTTTGTCTGTAAATTGTAATGCTATTTATGTTTATATTATAATTGCACGAAAAAGTGTAATTGTTTATTTATTTGTCTTTGTTTGTCGTCATAAAGCAGCGATTTTGTGACATGATTTTTGTGTCTGGAGATAGGAGGCTAGAGAGTGTCATAAGGCTACTTTGCATTACTATTATAACATAAATAAACTAAAAGTTTTACAATACTGTCTTATTCTAGGTTAAAATGAAGACAGAATAAGTAACCTTAATGTTTTTATTCGTTTATCCTATATCCTACCTACAACAATTGGATTTTATTAGAAATATTAATAAATTTTATTACCCATTATGTAGTTCAAAAGCTTATAGTTGATATACTAGTGGTTTTTGAATTATGCGAGGGTAGCTTCCCAAAACCAAATTATACCCATTTCAAGTAGAATCGTTCATAGAAATTTGATCAATTTATGAGTTTTGACCAATATAAATTTTCCACTGTGTAATTTTGAAATGTTTGTTAGAGAATTCGGGATTACAATGTTAATAGCACTTGAATATCGAATAAGTTCAACAAACAGCCCTTGATACGATTCAAATATGTATTATAATATGGGTGGGCTCCATACTTCAATAGAGAATAGTTCGGTTAGTTTTGAAGTATGCTATTTAACTTATATAAAAAATTCTGTAGTTTATCTCATATACAAAGGGGGCAGTTCATTTGCTGTGTTTGCTCTGGTATTGCACTACTTATACACTAAATAAATTATTACAAAGCAAACAGCATAAGGGCAGGATTGAAGATGTATTGTATGTACTGTATTGAATAAACGAAAGGGACTAGAAACGGTGAGGAAAAGTAAATGGGCCTCTGTCTCCCATCCCGCCATCTATCGTCCCCACGATTATCTACACTAATATTATAAAGAGGAAAACTTTGTTTGTTTGTTTGTTTGGTTGTAAGGAATAGGCTCAAAAACTACTGATTACTATTCTGAACACTGATAACTTGATACTGAACGGACCGATTTTAAAAATTCTTTCACCATTCGAAAGCTACATTATCCACGAGTAACATAGACTATATTTTATTTTGGAAAAAAATGGGGTTCCGTAACATATCTTTATTGAAACATCCAAACCAGTATACCTATAAAGGTGCAGGGTTAGTTAGTTCGTTTGATATTATTTAAACTCAAATATATAACTCTAATCGCAATAATTCAGATATTCAACTGGATAGCTATATATTATAAAGCTGAAGAGTTTGTTCGTTTGTTTGTTTGAACGTGCTAATCTCAGGAACTACTGGTCCGTTTTGAATTCTTTCAGTTTTAGATGCCTTACAATAAAAGTATTGAGGGAGAATTTAGGCTTTATATGTACCACGGGCGAAGCCGGGGCGGACAGCTAGTCTTCTATAAGGGATTTGGTAACTACCAATAAGATACTATTGGTATTTACCACACACATAGGTACATTACATTTTTTGTATATTTGCAATATTGTTTATTTTGTGTGGTACATAAAATTGTTAAATAAATCTTTACTTTATACTCCGTAAGTGTGCATTGTGATTAATTAAATTGTTAAATATGCGTAAAGAACTTAAAAAAATAAGCGAATATAGCTTGGGAATAGACCATTATAATATATTTTAATGCAGGTGCAATTAGCTGTGACAATGGGGTGGGAATGAGGTCGAAAGTTGCCACAATAAGCCTCCAATGCTTCGTAAATGCAGCGCTTAATTGTTTTAATTTGATTATATAAGGCGGTATTCTCTAATTGTTAAAATGCTATTCTTTTTTTTATTATTTAATGAGGAGGATAAGAAAAAGCAAGAAGTATACAAATTAAAAGCGCGGGATCACGTTTTCTAATAATGTAACATTAAAGACATATTTCGATTTACTGAAGTCACGTCGGAAATGCCGATACATATTTCGTATTTAAATGCTTGAAATCCTTCGGGCATCCAGCGCTCGGACACAACGCAAAAAATATTTTCCATACATAATACCTCTTATTCGGCGAAACTAAAATAGCCAAGAAAAATCAGAGCCGTTCCAAGCGTTTTTGGGCCGTGAACTATTTGATTATCCTCCCGATGGGTCCTCGCAGTCCAGTACATCCACTAAAAGAAAACACGAATATTTGCCGAGGTCACACTGAGCAAACGAAGGGAGTCCGTTGCCAGTATCTACGTGGCGAGAATACAATGAAAATGCTTAGGTCATGAAAAATTAGACGAAAATTGTGGATCCACTTGCAGTACCATACTTATGCAAATGTAGGACAAATTGTTTAGAGTCATAAGGGCTTTGTATGTGTATTAGCTATTCCGTTAAACAAAATAATACAGATTATATGCTGTATATCTCGAAAAGAGTAAGAATATTATGATGAGATATGGTTATTATATTATCAGCGAGCTTTTTTATAAAAGATTTGATATTCGTATTGACCACACCTTTTTACAGATTATTAATAGTTTATAATTGCTTATTACTTCTAGTCATCAAGCTTTTCAATATAATTAAAATGTTTTGTAATTTATTAAGACTTGTAAAAATCTTATCAAAAATTAAATTCAAATTTAATATCAAGACAAATTAAACAAGCTAAATTTCAAAACACGTAAACGCTAATTGCTTGAAAGTTAATTACAAAGAAATTTTGAAAGTCGAATCATCAGGGCTTAATAAAGCGAGTTTGTAATACAACCAATCTTTCAAAACCGCAACATCTTCACGTCATAAAGATCAATAGAAAACCAATAAAGGGTGGTAAAATAATCCTTCTGGAACTTTCCCAATATTGGCTCTTATGGGATTAATTCATACCCGACGCCATAAGTTGCAAGTAGCTGGAGTTATATACGGCCTGACTTTAATTTGCCTGATGTGGGCCCCGATTTAATATCGCTTTTCAGCGAACAACTTTTGAGATGGATTTATATTTATTTCTATACTTTGAACGCGTGGTTAATCTCGTTCATATTTTTCGTATGAAAATAGTCTTTATCCATATTAGTATATTTGTGATATTCTTTATAACATATCTCTTTGAATAATATTTCCTTTCATTTAATATGGTTCTTCTTAATCTACTTTATAACATTATTATTATTTTGTTTTTGCTTCGTTACGTTTATAATGTTTTATTGGCACTGATTATTTTAATATACAATTTGAATATATCAAAAATTATGATCTAGTCTATTTTATGCAATTATTAAACATGATATCCATTAACCTAGTCATCATAAAATATGAAAGGTGCCGTGTTGACACCATAGCGTCTATGTAACATGTAAAAGGTGCCATGTCCAAAGATGTCTGACCCAATTTTTGTGCGGGATTCGATATTACTAAGGCACAAGTTAGGCCAGCTCGCAAAGAGAAAGGTACCAACCCCTACAGAAGATCAGCGTCGAGTGCTAATGTGATACGTGAGATGAGTGTGGGAACTGACGGCCGCATTCTATTCTTGACCTTTCTTAGGCTCTTTTTTTAGTGTCGTCTATCGTTAACTTGTCTTTTATCGTTCATAAGCAAGAGGCCCTACCTCATATCAAATGTTCATGGGCGGTGGTGATCCCTTACCAGGCGAACCGCCAGCTCAGTTTTTCGCTCTAACATAAATAAATATTCACTTACTTCTGCCAATTCTAATAAGCAAGCTTAATATTCACACGATACTATTAAAGTATCAATTATTTACTCAAGTGTATATTTATTATAAAAATTAAAATGATTACTGTAATTTTGGATGCCGGTGCATAAAGTGACTATCTGATATCGATTTGAAAGTGAAAATTATAGTTACATAAGATCACATGACACTTTTAACGTTATTCAATTCTTACAGATGATGGTCTATTTTATTATGTGCGCGACAGTAAACAGTCGCTTAGTTCTTGCTGATCTGCGTAGCACCTAAGCCGCTATTTTCAGACAATTTAGTTTCTGTAAGTTTTTGTTGTAATCTTTTTTTTCTGTTTAGAGTTTTAGAATTTTTTGTTGCGTTAATCTTTCGCACTAGATAGTAATTTGTGTATCCATAGAATAGGTTTATACATAGAACAATATTCATTGTACATTATTACTAATGCTGTTATATTTTGTATAAAATGTTTGGAAACCCATAAAATAAAATAAAATGAATAAAAAGTAACTTCCGAACATATAGGGCACTACTTTCCTTTATGTACATTTAGTAACATATACCAGCAAGACAAGAGCAAGAGCAAGAGAGTTAAAAAATATATGATTCCACGCCTAATTCTCCTCAATTCTCACAAAGATGCACTTCTTCATTATGTGCGCGACAGTACACAGTAACTCCCGACTATTTAGAGCTGTATTACCATCTTTATTAGTAGCAGTCAGTACAATTTGTCCACGAGCCGCTCATATTTCCCAGCCTTATTTAGCCGGTGTCCATTAGCATAATGCTGCATTACCTCACTCCGAGTAGACTACGTGCATTCTATTTCAGAGCGGGCGGAATTTCGTTTGACGTTAGTCGTTTCGGATTTATTTCAAACAAAAATTTGTTTTATTTCTTGCATTTTCTGCTCGGTTTGTGTTCTTGATTTTTGAGTGTGTCATAAATATTAGTACCAACTGAAAACTTTAGCACATCTTCGTGAGTAATATTTTACAAATTCACACACCTACCTAGTTTAAAATTTAAAACTTTTATTGTGTTAAAAGTTGGATGGTGCTTTTCTATAATCTAGGAACAAGCTGGGACAAAAAATTCGGCATAAACTAAAATAATAAATTGACTTATTAACGGTTATGATTACAAATATCTAGTTTATATTTTGAATAGGGATGTGATTTGTATTTTTATCCGACTTTCAAAATTAAATCAACTTTTTAGGCCATAGCTGGCAACTGCTGGTCAATAATCACGTCTGATGGTAAATAATCACCACCGCCCATGAACATTTTCAGAGGTAGTGCCTCTGCGGATGCGTTTCCCGCTTTTAAAAGGATTAACATCTGGAAAAAATGAACGGACGGACAAATAATGGACGGGGAAAGGTAAGGAAAAGGAAACGCGCATCTGGCTCCCCCTTAGAGGAAACGGCAACTTTTATTCTATGCCCATGAAACGAATACGCATCAACATGTAGAATAAAACCACATAACGCTTGAATAAAAATTTCTTTCCCTACATATTTAAAACAAACATAAAAGGAAATAAATCAATACGTGCACAAAAAGTTGGACAGAGAGCCGGGCTTAAATGACTCTTCAACGAAGGGCACCGAATGAGTATATCGCCAACAGTACACTCAAGGATTACACTTGAAATTCTTTAACAAGTGCACATTACTCCGATAAAAGGAAGGTCTGATTTAGATGTAGTTGACAGTGACAAGGGTAGACCGTTGATATTAATTGGGCATGTGTGAGTAATGAACAAACAGTGACTGAAGTATGCAGAGGTTGGCACTTTCCTTGTTTTTACATAGCCCCGAGCTCCAACGCTATCTGTGGGTATAGTGAGACATCGATTGGGCATGAAGAGTACTCTTTATACTACTAAATGTAATAATGTGTGATTTTTTTCCAATAAGAAGAATTTTTTTTCGATATTAGTCTTAAATCATGATGAGAAAACTTATAAATTTAATATATACCTCCTACTAAGCAAATTTCATCTCTTTTTGTTGATTTTATTTAACATGGCAAGAAGTAATCTTATTAAATTGTTATTTTTTTGTTAAAAAACCGATAATTATATATTCTAGATTCTTACTATCCTTACTTATATTATCAATGCGAAAGTATGTATGTTTGTCTCTATGCCCTTCCTTCCTCTTTGCGGAGTGATTTTATTATATGTTTTTCTATAGAGTCTGGAGACAGTTAGAAGGCTAGATGAGTTTTTCCCTAAACGTTTTTCGATATAATTGCTGAATTAATAAGTATTTAAGTGGTTAACTGTAACTATAAATTTATATTCGGGATATTGCAATTGAAGCACATTTATTAAATTAGCTATCATTTATATTAGATAAGCATAAGAAAAGCTGTTGGAATTAAACAAGGTAATATCAGCTAGTATTCTGGCTATTAAATTGAAGGAAGATTTGAGAAGACTTATTTTATTTCTATCACCAGTACGATGATAAAATAGCCCACTATCAAATATGCCATTCTATAAACATTTCACATTCGCATCCAGAATATAAGTTATAAATAGATTTGTATCTTAATTGTAAATCAAATCACTAGCAAACCTTACGCCCGCGCTGAGATTATTTTCTTTAAAGATTCAACGTTTTATTCTTTATAAATAAAACCATTATATAAAACCCGCGCAGATCGAAAACAAAAAATATGCTCCAGTAATTGAAGTCCCTCTTTCAAACATTTTATTACAAATATCTCGTAAACTTGATCAGTTGTAAACTTCAGAGTATAATACATGAACGAAAATATCAATTTATTCATGAAATAAGCAATAAAATTGTCATAGTTTCACTTTTATTGCGACTCTGTACAACATTTTATTTTCTGCAAGACTTTATGTTGCAAAGTAAAGCGAATTCTATATTTACAGTGAATATGTTTTTTTGTTGAGATTATGACAATTCCTCTATACGGAAAAAGTGTACTCATACAACATTCTATAACCAAATAGTGTTTGTACAATAATGATAATTTATGAAGTTTTTCACACATATTAATATTGACAAATTACAATTTTTATAAAATACTTTTTTAAATTGCTTCCACCAAGTCAATACAATAAATCTTTTCTAGAAATAACGTGACCGATGTCTCGCGGAGGAAGGTGGCACTAAAACGAAACTACATGACAACAATTTCCTATCAAACACAAATAGAATTGATTGACGTGAAATCGGATGAAAACTGGGAGTAGACGAGTAAAAAAACTATAAAATAAAACAATTCAGTCAAAATGAGAACATACTTCAGAATGTCATCACTATATAGTATAAAACAAAGTCGCTTTCTCTGACCCTATGTCGCTATATACGCTTAAATCTTTAGAACTACGCAACGGATTTTAGAGTGAAAGAGGAAGGTTAATAGGTGTCTACATCTATTAAACTACACCGAATTTACGCGTGCGAAACCGCGGGCAAAAGCTAGTTTGATAATAATTAGTACATTACCAGGCTAGTTATTCAGGTTACCGAACTTAAATACCTAGGTATATTTAGGGTGAATTGTTCTTGTAATAAGTTTTGACAAATTGTTCATTTCACGTGACACGCTATTTTGTGTTCAGTGACCGTACAAAATTTAGTTTTCACAGGAAATTAATACAAGTTCTCATATAAGAAAGTCATACAAGTCTTTATAATAAGGAAAATAAAGTTCATTTTAATGTATAAAATGTGTTCAATATGAGTAGATTATAATGTTCATACAATAGTTTATTCATTTCAAATCACGTACGTTAATTGACTAAATAGCACAATCAGTATTGAATAATATAATGGATTTAATTGAATGAATGATGCTACAAAACTTTAAAATTTTAATAAAGTAGACTTAAATTTGTTCAAAGTACGTAAAAAGATAATAGTTTCTTCAATTATTATCAAAGAAAAACTCATGTCTCATGCTGAATTTTCTTTCTTTGTTATATTCCTCGCAATATCTCCTTATTAAATAAATACATGTATGAAAAATAATCTGTAACGTTATTAGGCCTTAACCAATTTGTAATACCGGAAAATGCTGAGAAAAATTAAGTAATTTTTTGCAAAACGCTTTACGCACTATAATTTAGACTTTAGATTATACGCAGGCTAATCCCTACTTAATATTTATATACAAAAGCAACTCTATCTGTACGTCTTTTTCTTCTTCACGCCTGTCTAAGCCGGTTTGGATGAATTTGGCGGTGAGGGACAAAGGATAGTTTATATTCCGAAAATCCTGTGGCAATGGAAGAAGGTTTGAACCCCGGCAATGTTTAAATTAACAGATGACTACGCGGGCCAAACCGCTGACGGAAAATAAAATGGCTATAAAAATTGGCGAGTATTCAATAGGAATACTAGAATAGGTTTCCATGCCCATATAGATACACTGATGCAATTTGACGATGTCTAGTCTATAATCAAGACATCAATTCATCTCAGTAACGTGGTACTTGCATACAATTAACTATGTATGTATGTCATCTGCGAGGATAATAGCTGTATATAGTTATATCAGTTACAATTATTATTATGTTACTATAAATCGATCTTTATATACGAGTATATTTTAATTGTAATAATGTATGGTTAAAATGATTATTATTTAGTTAGTATATTTTATATTTACATTACATGAAATATTACAATGTATTGTATTAAATAAAACACTGACACTGACACTAACACACAGAACAATTTTTAACAAATAAACTAAACCGTTTTCCGATTATCACGGAACACACAGCTTACAAAAAAATCGAAAGTTCTGAGATAAAAAGCAAAAAAATAATACGAATTGAGAACCTTCTACTTTCAGAAGTGGGTTTAAAAGCAAGCTTATAATTTATGACAAATTAGAGATGTACCTAGATCTTCAGTCTACTATTGTAAATTCACTTATTGGATATATGCATAAAACATTATTAATTCAGATATCGTTTTTCATATAATAATTCAGTCACACACTCTTCTACTTCAATTGCTATTAACTGAAACATCACACATTTTAATATCTTAGTTAATAGATAACAAGTTATAATTATATTATCTTGAAACGTAAATACATTAAGCATTTAGCACAACAAACGGTCCAACGCCTTCGAAAATGCATAGCATACCAGAATTTCTCACACATTCCCCGGTAAACGCGTACATGAGTCACCAAATCAAAATTTAATATTAACGCAACCTGTGATTTCACATATATGAAGGCTAATGTAAAGGAGGCTATGCGGAGGTATTAAGTCGACATGCGAAGTAATTTGACGAGATTAAGGCTGATCTTTGTCTAAATATAATATATTTGTGAGTTTTCGTTGGTCTTTATGTTTTTACATATACACTTTGATATTCTACATAGTTACTGACTTCATAACTGAAATATTTTTAAGAAATGTAAATTGTTGATGTTATTATTAAATGGATTACTAATCTGTACTAATGTTATAGAAGGGTGAAGTATACGTGATTGTGAAGTAATAGGGGGTAATGTATGGAGCTAGTCAACTGATTTTGAACATTTTTAACCGTTGGATTTGTATGTATTCCCGGAGTGCTGCAGGCAACCATAGGTAAAAGTCAGAGTGCAATTGAAAAATAAAAGCATTGTTTTGTTTTTCCATTAAAAAATTTCACTGTATAAATCTTGATAACGTACCATCAATTAGCAAAGATTTCTCTTATACAAATCCCCTAAAAAACAAACAATCTTAAAGAGAATCCGTCAAATCCAGTACAATTAATAAAATTGCACTATCAACTAAATTCCTCCAAGCGGAATAATTTAAAAAGGGCCATTAATAGAATTAAAACAATCCAACATTTCAATTAAGAACCGAATGAACCACCTCGCAGTGAATAAATGGTTGTACAGTCGACTGGATATTACCATCAAATCTATTGAACAATATTCAATGGCCTAGTCATGTGATTCAATAGAATATATCATTAGCTGGCCGGTCTTCACACTGAGGAAATTATGTTTAATAAACGCTTTATGGTATAGCTTACATAGAATTTAGAGTAAAATTGATTAAAAAATATTTATTGTTGAGTGTTTTATAGTGAAAAGTTATTAAATTACAATGTAAGTGTTAATGTATATCATTGTTCATGATATAGTTAATACCCGTCTTCCATTACAGTACGTTTTCCGTAGTTTTCTTACAACTAATTCTAACTATGAAGAATGAGTTGTAACGAAAAACGGCTTTAAAATGTAGCATCATATTACAATGATAATGAAATGTATGCAATTCATGAAAATACTGTGATAAGTATACACACATTTCTATTATAAAAAAATATTTTTCATTAATATAAATGTATGAGTTCGTATACTCCGTTCACTCCATTATCAAACTTCTAAGGATATAATAGGATAGCCTATTAAAACATTTCATATAAAAATATTACCGAGACTACCGTATAGGGCTTGCATTGTCAAAAAGTTAAATGGTCGTCTATGAAGCCACGTTTCTAACTTGCCACAAAATCCTTAATAAAAAAACATTCTACGATTTAGTTAATATGTGTGGTATTGTCAATAGTTTTTATAATAAATTAGTTCATGTTGTATTTTCTTTTGTTTGATTTAACGCGAGTATTATACATTTAGAAATTAAAGACTTTTTAACTGATTTTAAACGCGATTTATTCATTATATTATTAACCAACCATTTATTAGTTAATGTTGTAATATTTCGTTCAAATTTTCTCATTAATTTTAGAGTTACAATCATATAACTATAACAGCCTCACTTCAATTATAAATGTGAAAATTACTCTGTCTGTCTGATTCTTCACACCTAAACTAAGGAACCGATTTAGATCAAATTTTGGTGATAGTTTGAAACCCGAGAAAGGGCTTCGGAAACTATGCGGGAAATACCTCAAACTGTTGTAACTATTCTTTGACCGCGAGCGAAGCCGCGAGCGGAAGCTTAGTTGATGATAAAATACAAAGGGACTCTATATACATTCATAATAAACGCACCTTAGAATTTTACGTTTATCTACACTTATATCATAAAGAGGACTTCTAATTTTGTATGTTTGTTTTCACGCAAAAATCACTAGACCGATCTCAAAAAATCTTTCACCTTTAGAAAGCTGCAACTTTACTGAGTGATATTTTAAATACCACAGGTGAGGTCGGGGCAAACCAGTGTTTAATAAAGTTATACTAATTCAACAAACATTTATGAAGCATACCATAATTCAAAATTTACGTATTTTAATATTAAAATACGGACGCATCCGACTGTACGGAGGGAAACAATTTGTTTGATCGAATTTACAGTGAGCACTTCAGATCCTGATTGTGTTCACTGCAAGGTATCTAAATTGAAAGCTGTCATGAGAGCTAGCTCAGATTTTAAAGCAATTTATTGGAAAATATTTCATCGAACCGGAGACGTTAGCTGAAATATAAACACAGTTCGTTTATAGAATTTTGTTTTATGTAATGATATTATTTTAATACTATCCTTGTAAAGATTATACATGCTAACGTACCTCTATCTGTCTTTTCTTCACGGCTAAACCACTCAACGGATTTGGATGAAATTTGATACGGAAATAGTTTGAGATCCCAGAAACGACATAGGATAGCTTTTTGGATAAATCATATACTATAATAGGAAACTATGCGGGGAAAACCCAGGGTCTTGCCATCTTTCCATTTGGCTTTCCATGGGCTGAAATCTATACATACAAATATAATATGCATGCCTGTGACTAAAGTCGTAAAAAGTGGGGTTAGTTTCACCACTTATAACTCAAAAAGGGTAAAACAAATACTTAACGTAGAAAAATTTAAATAACTTTTCAGTTTGTAGATTTATCTCTGCTACGATTAGTATACAATAAACTAGCTTTTGCCGGGGGCTTCAAACTCGTTAAATTCGGAGTAATTGAATAAATGTCAATATGCATATGAACCTTCCCTATGAACCCCTTTAATCACTCTATCTATAAAAAACCCCATCACAATCCGTTGCGTAGTTTTAAAGTTTTGGGCATATATAGGAAGATAGGGGTAGACAGGGAAAGCGACTTTGTTATATATATATATATATATATGTATGTATGTATATATATATATATATATATATATATATATATATATATATATATATATATATATATATATATATATATATATATATATATATATATATATATATATATATATATATATATATATATATATATATATATATATATATATATATATATATATATATATATATATACCATATTATATATATAACAAAGTCGCTTTCCGCTTTTTCCTGTACCGAAGTAGAAAATTTGAAAAATTTACAAGAGGCGCAAACCTTATATTATAACACAAAAGCGAACATTTATTTTAAGTCAATTAAGTAGCTTTATATTTAGATATTATTCTTTTCCAATATTTCAATATATACCGCTACTTAATTATAGGAAATCGGATAAAAATTCGTTATGTAAGGTACAAAATGATTTCGAGTCCGTCCTGTAGGACTTTTCTTATAATTACAAATCAGGCTTATAATATCTTAGATACTTATTGATTTCCATTTATTTTTTCTATTGTTCTACGCAGTTTTGTTTAATTGCATTTAACATTTCATTAAGTCTAAATATCAGTCCATATGATACGCTTACAGGGCGAAAACAGAACAAACCAGCTTGCTTTTATTACCTACATCTGATCACTTAAACAAACACAATTAATTCAAAATTAGTACACTTATCAAGGATCGGTGACATAACAATATTAAATGAGAAATTTTGAAAGAATAGAAAAAAATTGATCACGAGGCAGGATACGAACCTGCGTTTCTTGCCTAACCGTAGCAAATTTTTTCTATTCTTTCAAAATTTCTCATTTATAAAGCATTTCAATGCTATAAAACTAAAAATTAAATATTAAATGAGTTTATCTTATAATAATTAATAAGACGCTCGTCCCGTCTCCGGATATCAAGATCTGTTTTATCCATAAGGAGCATTTAATCGGGATAAAAAGTATACTATCACCCAAGTCAGATAAAATTCTGTATGTCTACCAAGTTTCATTAAAATCCGTTGAGTAGTTTCAGCGTGATTGGCGGACTAACATCTATACAAAGAAACTTTCACATTAATAATATTAGTGTCATTACTAATAAGGACAGCCAGAATTTCTCTATTGACTTACGTTGGTCTTCTTTGTCGTTTTTTTTAAGGGGATATGAAAGTTTTTCTTGAGGGATTTTGGGATTTAAACCACTGCGCACAGCTACTTATATTACTTTAGTACAGTTTGTTACATAAAAAATAACTTTAATATCACAGCAGATTTCATTAAGTTATACATCGCATAGCTAATAACAACTCAGTGATATAGAAACGGCGAAGTGTGTCTCAGTCAATTATTTTTATTACACAAAAACTCATTTAAACGAAGTGTGGTTTCGAAGTGGGGAAGATGAAATTTTATTTGGTTTAAATGCTTGAATCGTCTTACAGTTCAAAGGAAGGAAATAAATTAGGGGAAATTTTTATTGCTTTTATATGAAACGTAACGTGAAATTACCTTTAATATTGTTTTCCGTTTAAACCACTGTGAATTGGTTTTTATTAAAATAGATGCAATTTTAACAGATTTCTTTAGGATGTTAAATGATTTGACAGCTCCAAATTAATTTCATAATTAATCAATGTTCACTTGTTTCAATCATTTATAATAACGTCTTCAAATTGTTAAAATTAGACCAAAGTTGAGTAGGACATGGTAGGTAGCAGCTTACAAATAAAAAAAAATCATAAAATTCGGTTCACCCAGTAAAAAGTTATGTATGTTATTTACAAACACAAAAAATACAGTCGAATCAATAAAATCAAATAATGTGTTTTGATTCTTCGACTACAAAATAGATACAATCAGTTGATAACAACATCGTGGGGGAAGTGGGATCTAGCATGTCGCGGACGAATTCTAACAAGCACCCGTGGCCCCTTCACTTATGTGGCTCTTCGGAACACAGTGGGGTTTTAGTCGGCTGGAATCAGACATAACCCACGACCTCTTCCCCGGGCACCGTGGGGCCGTATCTATGCAATATTTCCCCGCTATAAAAAAACGTGTGATCTAACATTGAGCAATCAACAACAAGATCCGATCGTGACAGATGCGCTCCGTTTAAAAGTAAAATGATATTTTATAGTATTCGAAAGTATAACGACTTCTGACAAGAAACAAAAACTGATATCTAAGATTTCAATTATTCATCCATCAAATTATTAAATCAAATCCGACGTACATAATAGAATCATATTCTATCTATACAATATTTCCACAACAAAATCTGTCCGCATTACTTCGGTGATAAATAAATAAGCAACCGATAACCCCTATAGGAATTTATGTATCCCCAAAGTGCTAAATCTCGGTCGCACGATCAAAATCCTTTCTCATAAGGGCTTCTTTGTCTTCATTAGATCGAAGCCTTCGGTCCAGTTTTAATATTTAAGGATTTATGGTCCCCGAGGCGACATTCATTTCAACTCGTTAGTGAAATTGCGGCCATGGAAAGGTATACAATCGTTAAATAATATTCCACTTTATGTATTAATGGTCTTTTAAAGTAAGGTCTGTTTGGGACCTTCAAGAAATTAAATTTGATTTTGGCTATGACATATTAAAAATTTGTTCAGGGCTAATGTGGGCTAATTGATGTTTGATTAATTAACAAGTATTCGCATTAATTACTTTCGTGAAAAAGATATGAATATCGAAGAAATATTTTTGGGTTTAATTCATAAATAATTTAAACATTTATCAGATATAACATTTTTTTGTTTGATTCTGTTCTGGCAATGGAAACTGAACAACAGGTAAGAACAACATGAAATATTTGGCTTTTTTAACTACTTATGTACGAGTTCACACATTCCTAATCCTTAGCTCTGTATCTAAATGAATGGTTGCATTATCGTGATTTGTGTGTGAATCAGTTACTTACATCTGGTCCTTTTTTGGTCCGACCATTAGCTTCTCCACCTTGATCCCCACGAAGGGTATCAATACATTACCAATTTATTGGGCATAGGGGTTTGTATAAGGTATCTTTTTACGATATTTTTTTAAATGTTTTAAATCATTGGAACTGTTTGAATTAACATTCTGTTATTGATACTTCCATTATGCTAGCTCTAAGCATGGAAGGTGGGGTATGTTATTATGATGTCAAATATGAGTTAATGTTTTCCCTCGTTAATTGGAGCTGAGCTTACAAAAAATGTGTGTTTCGAGTATAAATTTAAATATTATAATTTTCGCTCGTCTGTTGTCTCTTGAGATTTTCATTCAAGTTCCAGCTTTAACCAGTGAGTCAAAGCAACTCACAGAAATATTATCAAACCACAATGTTAATACTATCATATTTATAATTAATAAAATCATATTTAATAGTAATAGGAAGGTGACGTTATTATGGCACTGAGTGTACAAAGTTTGCAGGTACCAGACTGGCCAAGTGCGATCCCTCAGAGAGTGATCCAACCTCGGACAGTATATTAATATGAGAATGAGCCTTGACCTCCATTATCCCTGCCTAGATTTAGGGTCTAGGCGGATTAAGTGCTATGTTAACAGTCGTATTTTCATGAAACTTGCTTTATATTAAATTAGCAGCCCTGGTGAATTCAAGGTTAATAACGTCAATGTTATATCTTGGTGAGTAACTATCCGTGTTATATAAATCTTGTGAAATATTATGGAGCATGATAAACTAACAAATATTTATAAAACATATTGAAAAAGGAGTCCAGAGGAGGCAAAGTAATATTGTAGATATAAATGCCACTTCATATAAATACCGCTTACAATGTGATCTAGCAATCGAAGAAATACTACAAGAAACAAGTTTAATTCTTTTGTAGGACAATTTAAATTAGTTTCAAGTAATGAAAGCCTATACTTCGTGCTACAGTAAACAAATTAATAATTTTCTTCATTGCCAGAGCTCGTCCAGGTATGTTAAATACGATAATCCAAGAGCTTAAGGCAACAAAACGTCACGTATTTTCTGACGAACGAATATGGACGATTGAGTAGTAAGTATATACCTGTCTACTAGCTTGGTTGAATAGCCAATTACTAGGTCAAGATCAAGGTTACTTTAAATTAGAAGAAGATTAAGAAAGGAATATGGAAATGACTACGAACGTAACAATGCTATTATTTCACACCGGTCTTCTGTGGGGGTGTGGTACTTCCCTGGTGCGAGCTGGCTCACTTCGTGCCGAAGCGTGCTTCACTCCCACATACAAACTCAACTATATTGCCCACATTTCGTCCATCTGTTTCAATCGCTGGAGGCGCTGGGATTTTGATCTACTATACGAATTTCGTTACGTGATCTTTCTGTGATTGTCACAATGCATCTCTAGCATTTATCAGAACTATTACGAGACTTCTGCTATGTGGATTTATTACTATATCCACGACCGTTTTGAGCTATTTTTTTGCTCAGTGGGTGTTTTCGTTCATTGAGCGAAACGCAGATAATCCTTTATTTAATATTTAGACTCATATATTATATGAATATATAAAGTTCTCACAATTAAATATGTACTCCAATTAACGATAGTAATTATTCTGATTAAATTTGATACTGAAGCATCGTATATATGTAAGTTCACAGAATAATTAAAATTGTTTATATTAACGAAAAAGGCATTAATAGCTGTTTGCTTCATGTTCAGTTGGGACTAAATTATGATTCTCAGTACTTACAACAATTTTTACAAACATTATTATTTTCTCTTTTTTTATAGTGGGGAAATCTTGTATAGATACCCACGGCCCCCGGGGATGGAGCCGTGGGCTATGTCGGATTCTTACCGACCAAAACCCCACTGTGTTCCGTCGAGCCACTTGAGTGAGGGGGCCACGGGAACTGGTTAAAATTCATCCGCGACCCCCTCGGCGATTATTATTTTCCCTAATGTAGTTTGATATAAACATCTATAATTCAGGTTAATATACATTACAACATTTCGATACAGACCTATTATACCGAAACAAAGCTTACAATACGTCACCGCTAATAGGGTACTGTAAGGCTTAACGCATTACCGTGTTAAAATGTCACTTTTAATTACACAACCTTCAAGGGTTCGACCCAATATTCATTAGCCGGCCCGGAGATATCTAGCCTTATTTAACCGGTAATTTACGGGCGAAAAAAGTGTAGTTGCGATAGACATAGGCTCCTAGAATGTTTATTTTAGATAAAAATATCCAAGGGCAGTCAATATACAGGGTGTCCCGCCGATAAAACATAACTCTTGTATATATTTGATTATTAAAAGCTATGACAATGATATTTATCGTTGATTTAAGGAAATTAGATATTTTTCTTCAAATTGGACTCATAAGTATTTGGCTTTGGGAGAATTGGAGGGTTGCCTGTATTATGTTGAAATTTCATTTATCAATTTTTTTTATGCTTTAGAATGGTCAACACTAAGTGCCACATGGAAGAGAAAGTGTATCTACCTCTTGTATTATGATATATCAGAAAATATTGATAAGCTATTAATAGAATAAGAGGGAGGATTTTTCTAGATAATTCCCTGTAAGTCTAATGACGTCATTTCTAGGAACATTTTATTCTGCTAATAAAACTTGTAATTTGTCTTTTCCTATGAACTGGATAATCTCCTAACAAAACAATGAATACTTAAGAAAGAAGAGGACGAATGTTTTCTTTTTAATTATATTTAGGCAAAAGTATGTGGTAAAAGGAATATGCTGTTACGTATAAAAAATCTATAAATACAAAGTAAAAGTCGAAAGCATGTTAAACGAAAATATACTCTGTAGCAAAAGTTTTCTATGAAAAGTACTAAAAATTCATAACAACAGTACCAAATACCGCAAACTTCTGCCAAAATTTTAGAACTTTCTAGACGATTTTTCGAGAGGCCTAAATAAGGCGACTATCGGGAGTGCTAAGCAGTCTCGGCCACGTTTCTATTTAACTTTTATAATACTTACACAGAAACGGGCTCTCTGAGGATTAATTAAAATCGTCCAAGTCACATCAGGCATTACAAAACACGTTCATCGTCTCATTAATATAATTGATACCCTCGAGATTTTTCTGTCTCTGACGTTTAATTCGCTTTGAGCTAGCCAAACCTCAAGTCAGTCAAAGTGAAAGCTTTGAATACTACAAAAGTCCCAAGCTTAAGTTCTAGATTAAAAGGCTTGAAAGAACCTTTCATCATTTTTATAAAGCCTTGTACATTTTCTAGATTGAGCTGTCTAAATACACCCTAAAGTATTTAAAGGCTAGCGCGCTTTCATCGGTTTAAGCAGAGGCTTAAATAGTTAAGTGAATTTTTATGGCCTTAATGGTGGAGCGTGTTAAAATTAAGCAGGAACCGTGGGGGTATAATTTATTTATTTAACATTTTAGTAGCTCACTTTAAGTAGCTGTGAGTTATACGGATATCCATTTTTCATGGCCTGGCGTTTCAAAAGTCTGTTTTCTTTTCCTCACCCATCCCAGTCCATATCTTCTTTACAGTCATCAATCCTTTCCTTACCTCTTTTTACTTAAAAGCGGGCAGTACATTCGCGGAGGCACTACGTTTGCGAATGTTCATGGGCCGTGGTATTGCCCGCTTATAAAAAAAATTGCTGTCCTTTCTCCTAAAAAAACTCTTTACAACCGCTTTATATAAGCTAATTAATTCATTGACATAACAGCTGCTTTGTTCGCTTATTTCATGATTTTAAATGAAAGGAATATCAAGCAATTTTTAGTTATATTCTCCGACTTGATGGAAGCTATTTCAAACGTCAAAAATGCTTTATATGCTCGCAAAGCGTTACCCAGGATATCAATTCGCCTGACAGATGTTCTCGCATAATATTGGCGGGACAATATGCGGGATTTCATTTCCACGCGGTCGTGACGTCACCAGCGTTTGATAAAAACGCTTGATAGCGTTTTAATAAGAATGTAATAGTTAATATTGGATAAGCGATATATTCCTTGGGGCTGTTGTGTATTTTGTGTAAGAATTTAGGGGAAAATGTGTTTTTTTATATTACGTAACGGTTAACGACCTCGACGCCGCACATATTAAATTCAAGCACTCTTATTATTTGATATAATGTATTATTTATTCAAAAAAAATAAACTAGTGAAAAAATGGTTCATGCAAATAAATGAAAGACAAACAATATATAACTGTCATTGTAAAAAACCTCATCTGAACCAATCTCGTAATAAATTCTTTTTTATTCCGGTACTATTTGTGAATTAAATCTATTCTAAAATAAATACTCATAATAATAAACGAACCTTTAATTATTAAACTTAGAAGGGAGTACTTATTACCTCACTAACAATGTTGTATGGAAACGTTTCTAAAACTGCCAAGTATAAAGAATAAAGAAAAAGTGTAATTTCAAATCATTCCAAAACCAAACGATGATTCACCTCGCTAAACCTATTACCAAAGCCTAATGTATCACGGAATAGACGTCATAGCAAAAGGACAACAAATTCTGAGGCAATCAAAACTTTGCCACGCCTTTACACGGAAAACTGATTGCGTATACAATAAAAAAGCTATAAGCCACTGCAATCAAAGGACTTAGGCCGTTTTAATTTTGAGGCTCAGATCCCAAACCGTCTGATTGCTTATCACTGGAATTGGTTACGGTTTGCATCGGCGTGATATATAGCGCTTTTTACTTCTAATGACGAAACAATGATAAACTTAGTATTTTCCTGTGTTTCATTTTACGCGAGTATTTTGGAACGGATTTTAAACGCGATTTATTCATTATATCTAATATATAATAATCCGCTAAAAAGATTTTAATTTCTAAATGATAAGCTTGGTTCAAGATTTAGAAATAAGTTACAAAGAAAGTTGATTTAAAATGATTTGTGGATTTTTATTGAATCAGGAACTTGTGTAAGCTGCCTTGGATATGAAATTACTGCTAAGATAAGGGTAAAAGGTTTGTGTAGGCATATATCTCAGTCGGATTGCATAAATGGTCAGTAGTATCAGGGCTTCTCTCTAAATCAGGGATGTTTTCTTTTGCGTAATGCAGCTAGCTACAAACTACCAACTCCCGCCAAATATAATATTTATATGTGAAACAACTTTGTACATTTCGTGATGAATAAGTACTAAGCTTTTAAATTGTCTCATTTACAATTATTTTGTATGATATCATTATCATTAAATTTTTTAAATAAAATTTTATCAATATAGCTAAAACTATACCACATTTAATATTATAACTATCTATCATAATAAATGACAAATTCAATAAATCACATTGAATGTTAAATTTAAAATATTATGAATAAATATTGATTTGTGACCTAAATTCTTATTATATTACGAAGCAATATATTTCAGCTGTTCTCTAGTTGGGATTGCAATTTCATTTTTATAACCGATGTGTGGATTCTGTCAAATACTATAAATAAATTGAGGTCATAATTATATACATATTATATGTTATAAATTTTTTTTTATATGTCATAGCGGGCAGCTGAGCTGGTGGTTCGCCTGATGGTAAGCGATCACAACCGCCCATAAACATTCGCAAAGGTTCTCTATGAATGCGCTGCCCGCCTTTATGGGGTAAGGGAAAAGGAAAGGATTAACGACTGGAAAGAAGGAATGGACTAGGATGGGTGAGGAAAAGGAAACGGGCCTCCGGACATTTATATAATAACAAAGAATAATATGAAAAAATATTTTTTTTTAACGAACCTTACCTTTTCCTTAACAAAAATGTTAAAGAACCGAATTGTTTTTGCTATTTTCGAAATAAACGCTTAGCAAACCATTCTATCCTATTATTAATATTATAAATGCGAAAGTTTGTAAGTATGGATGTATGGATGTTTGTTACTCTTTCACGTAAAAACTACTGAACCAATTGCAATGAAATTTGGTACGTAGACAGCTGGATAACTGGAATAACATATAGGCAACTTTTTATTCCGATATTCCTACGGGATACGGACTTACGCAAGTGAAACCGCGGGGCACAGCTAGTTTATAAATATAATGAATAGCATCCCAGACTAAAATTGTGATATGACACAAAATTATAAGTTCCTCTGAAAGGTCTAAAGTCCTAGGAGTATTAAATATTCTATCACTGAGTGCGTTTTGGTAAATGTAATATTTAGTGTACTTTTTGGTACTTGGCATTTATTGCGATGTTACAATTTACCAAATAGATAATGAGAAACAGAAAATTTTCAGATACATTCTAATCTTCAGTGGAGATTTTTCACTTTAAACTGAATCTTCATTATCTTGCATATTATGAACTGTTATGTACAAGCGTAATCAATTAAAGTAATACTTTTATTCATTCATTGCCATTCACTCGTACTAGCTGCACCGTATAAAACACATATTTATAATAATATGATCAAATGAGGACACGTCCAAATGAACAAAATACAAAACGAAGAATGAAAACGAATACTGTAATATAACCACTTCCATCAAAAAGCCAAAAAGTGCGCGCCTGCGAATAAATTTTGAGCAACTTCCGTCCGGTTTTAACTGGAAATATCCAGATTATCGTCACCGCCCTTCACACATTTGTCATCTTAATGGCCCCGTGAAACAGTCTGCCTCTAATACAATTACTTCAGCCGGCATCGAGGGAATTAAATTTTAAATACTCCCTATTTCTCTGAAGGACATGCGGAATACACGTGCCGTTATTGGGTAAATGATGTTGCTATTAAAAAATGTTATCCTACTATCCTACTAATATTATAAATGCGAAAGTTTGCAAGGATGTGTGTGTGTTTGTTGCTCTTTCACGCAAAAACTACTGAACCGATTGCAATGAAATTTGGTACGTAGACAGCTGGACAACTGGAATAACATATAGGTTAATAAATAATATACCTTATTAAATGTGCATGTCATAGTATTAACATTCATGCTTTTTAAAGTAGTATAAATTTTGTTTTTAGAATAGGCGAAATGGCTAGGCTTGTATACCTAGACTCTTATAACATTCAAGATTTCTAATTAAACTTAGTGTATATTTCCTCTCGATGTTACATTTTTAAAGGAAATCTTAAGCGGTGAGAAATATAGTACCGTATATTTTCGTATAATAGCTCGCTTTGGATAAAATCAGTGGGGAAAAGTTCAAAGAATAAACAGAGTGCGCCAAGTCAGTAATTTTAATTTAAATAAGCAAAACTTGTTAATTCCCACCTGGAGTTTCACAAGGTAAAAGGGTTTCCAGTTTCAGGAATACTTCTAAAATAGGTCTTGTGTTGTAAAGATTATGATTTATATTATAACTAGCTTCCCGCCCGCGTATTCGCCCACGTAGTCAATGGAAGAAATAGACAGACAAGCTTTCTCCGCACATTTACAATTCCAGTGAGATTTTCAAGATAAAAGTCATGTCTTTCTGGGGTTCCATACTGTATCAACCTGTACCAAATTTCATTTAAAGCGGTTGCATGATTTTCGCGTGAAGAAGAGACAGACATACTCTATCCGTGCAAAAGTAAATATTTGCTGGGATTTAAAAATAACAAATTCAATACAGTAATATTTGTTTCGTACGCCAGAAAAGGAATTATTTTTCTAGTAAAATTGTTTTACGTAATTACATTGCGTTGCATTATCTGTCTGGTACAGATGATAAAAACGTTTCCTAAAAACGTAAAATCTTAACGTTTCAAGACTATTAGGATTCATATAGCAAAGCACTCTGCGTCGCAATCAAGTATTCACTTACAGTTCATTGATTTACTTCATTGCAGAGCTTGAATAGCATATCAGCCACGACTAGAAGTTTTCTGGACATTCTATGATTATCTCATCGCGAATCCTGGACGTTTTTATTTGTTTATCTATGACCACAACGCGTTCGGAGCTATTTTTTGATGAATAACTACATGCATATACCTATAAACGTATCGTTCTTTGAGCATGTACAAATTAAAGTTCACGTTTTCTTACATTTTTTTTAATAATATTTGATGTTTCTTAAGTGTTAATCTTTAGTTCATAAGAAATTAGGTTTTGTACTACCGATATTCTTCTATCACTTTATTAGTATAATTAAGTTAACACTGTTGTTTTAAAAATTATTTGTCAAAATATTTTATACTAGCGGACCAACCCGGCTTCGCCCGTGGAACATATATAGCCTATAGCAATAAATGGGCTATCTAACCCTGAAAGAATTTTTCAAATCGGAATAGCAGTTCCTAAGTTTAGTGCGTTCAAACAAACATACAAACAAACTCTTCAGCTTTATAATATTAGTATAGATTCCACATAAAATTATAAATGAGTGTAGAAACAACGTGATCATTAACTCTTAACTGTATTCCCAATGAAAGACAATAAAAAGCACGAAAGTGTGCATTTCAGGCAATTTCCATAGAAAGTGGCGGTATTAGTGGATAGAGCGATACGGAAATGTCGTTGCTATAACGATCCTTGCTGTTAGGTTCAGGTGCAGGCTGCAATATTCTAATATCTGGTAAGAGTACGTTTATTTGTTTGTGAAAACGGATCATTTGGATTAGAAAATGTATGTTAAAAGAATGGAAAAAGATAGATAAAGATTGATGCACAAAATTCGTTGGTTTTCGATATGGACAGATGTTTATCAATGTTAACTCTCATTAGGTGTAAGGAAAATCATTGGGATTTAAAACGAAAACTCGAACGTATCAATGTAAAATTAATAAAGACAGACGGCTACTTCCCCGCTACCTCCCTTTGACGTCGTCACAATAATATTCTTGTAAAAACCTTGCAAAGGTTAAATCGTATTACAAAAAAATGAACTTATTACAAAACTCAAGAACACAAAATAAGTATATTTTCTGAATAGGCTTCAGAACATTCTACGTCATTATTATAATTAGGTTTTGTTTTTCTTCTAAGGTATAACGAATAGTTAGCGCTAATGCTGTCTGATTCTTTCAAACGCTTTTGTATTTGAACATGCTTTATACGCTTTCAAAAAATGTAATAACAATCTGCCATTTATTACAAATCATTAAAGCAAGTAAAATAAGAGTTATTAATGATTATAATCAGGTTGAAGTAACGCTCCGTTCTTTTTACTATAAGAGATAGATCATTATTCACAATATGATGTATGTTAGTTTATATAATGCTTATTATAGGCATGATGAAATCAAGGTCTGACTTCACCTTTCCTAATGTATCCAGAATATTCTAAAACCTGAATTAAAATGTCTACGCGAATCGTTTTACATCCGATATCAACGTAATGACACAAACATACGTGTATAAATAACAAACAGTTTACTCGTACCAAGATACCTATCTGAATTTTTTAATACTTACCGCGGAAACTTAGGCAGTTGAGATCGATCACAAGACAGAGTAGTGTCTAAACTAGATTGAAATATCATTTACACTTTAAGGATAAAGAAGCTATTTTATAAATACGAATAAATGGAATTTATACAAGACCTTGAAAACTGTAGTGCTAAATTGTCGAGCAAGTCAAAGTAATGACTAGGCTTCGTTAAATAAATGGTCTTCGTCTCGTTTTATTGTCTTAAGGCTACGTTGCCAACAAGATAGTATACTGGCTAGTTGGCTTAGATAATAACTAAGAGTCTATGCTTACAGTGGAAGAAAGTCATCATAAGTGCTAAGAAATATGGTCATGTGCTTGTTTAAGTTTAGGCTTTAAAGGCCCAACATTTAAACGGAATTATAAAAGAGTTATTTTTTCCATAGTTGTTGGAATTTATATATGCTAGATTGTGACGAAATATTTAAATAATTAATCATTTCTTTCATCATATTTACGGAAGTAAGAGATATCTATCTGCTAGCTTTATTGGCAAAGATAAATTAGAATGTTTTACGAATATACAGAATTTTCTAGATAACCTAGTCTATATCTATTGATGTTCGTTTAAGAAAACTCAAATAAGTAGGTAGTCATACATACAACTCTGCAAGACTTGGCCTTCCCAAATTTGCTTTCGATCGAAACTTGTAACTTGTTTGAATATTTAACTCGTATCTCGATAGCTTCGAGCCATTTACTCCATATTGGTTGGTTTAAAGTATTGTTTGCGAACTAAATAACTTGTAAATTGTTAATGTGTAATGTCATGTCTGCTTTGGCTGAAAGCTAAAAATTGTAGGAGAGGGAATGACGTCATATGAAGAAAAGATGGACATATATTCGACGCCCAATACTGAAAAAAATTGTTGCGATATAATTACAAAATAGACATATGGAAATAATTATGTCATGCGATAAAATATCTAGGCTTATTGTGGGAGTCAAACACGAGAGGAGGGAGCCCGAGTTGTACACCTCACTTTGATAGCAACTCGGGACACTATTTAGGGGATGGACACGCGCACGTTTGTAGGTATTTTATATTATTATATGTATATAATTAAAAAATTATGTATTATAGTTGCATAAATTGTACAGACTACTTGCGCTGCGACAGATTGCAAATTTTCATCTCGTGTTAACGTTGCGTTTTTATCTTTATTGAGTTGTGACAACCGAGACTCTGTCTAGACGTTTTCGGCTTTTACTACGGCGCTGTACTACTGCACTTCTCTTTATAATGTGCAATGATTATAAAAGAGTCTTAAAATAGCATCTTTTTGTGGGCAACAATCATTTTTTCTTTTCAATCTGCTTCTTTATTAAGGTTTATTTTCAGGTTATGAGTTATCCGAAACAAACAAACCTTAACACGGGTATGGGGATATAAATAAAGTCTCTTATTTAATTATAAATTCAGCTAATTTATGACCTACTAACCGCATGGCATAAAAACCTCAATATCCCCAAAGTTGAGTACCATATCGGACCTACAGTAAATATGGAACCCATGTATATTAGACGAAAACATTGATTCCGTCGTTTCATAAACGTCCGTAATCAAAAGTTTTCATATAACGCTGGGAACTGAGAATATTGTAACATCTCTTTTTTTATATTTTCAACTTTAAAGTAACGTATATTGATGATTTAGATCGCAAAAGAAATTGTGAATTCAAGTAAATAATGTAGTGAAAATATGATGGCTAGTGAACGATTAAATATTGTTTTGAAAATTTTTTTTTTAAATTTCATAAGTTTATTATTAATACAAATCCATTTTTTAATTAATTGAATGAATGTATCTACTTTTGATTTAGATATCAAATAATTTAATTGCTTACTTATAAACACATATTTACATACAAATGATACTGCTAATTCCAACAGAACATCTATTAAAACGAAAGAATGACAAAATGTCAAACAAATATCATGTTTTATGTATTTTAGTTAATAAAATATGCAAATTACATTGCTCAATAGTCACGCAATATTTGTAATTTAAATCGCGAAGAAAAACAATGTAGTTTTTATTGACGTGGGTCAGATTCTTCGTAATGTGTTTTTAAAAAGTAACTTACACTGGCTGGTTTTATAACCGCTAGTCAGTAGTGACATTTGTTAAGATCGCTTGTAATAAATCAGTATTCATTTATCAGTTGCTATGGCAACGACGTATATGTGTTTATTGAGGTGCATTTATAACAAATACCGCTATCGAATACAGATGTTCTGATAGAAATAATTAAGTTTGCAATACAATTTATTTGTATTAATAGGTTTGTAAGTTGATTTCATTAAAATAATACATGCATTCATAATACGTAATTGTATATTAATTGTACATAAAAAATACATTATTTTTAAGAACATATTGATTGCAAAACGAACATTATTTCCAACAAAAGATAGACCTTTCTTCTTTATACGGTAAAGACCCACTGAATTAGATCATTATTTTCCCTACGTTACCAATATAATAACATTATTAATGTAAGATAATATTAAGTATTCTATACAATTCTAGACGCTTCCACATCCGCACGTAAAGTCTGAGTGGTCTTTTGTATCCATCTGAACGGACGTTTTCTATTGTACTACTTACATAATACAGAGTATACTTGCGCTGCTGGCGACCAAGTATTTATGTTTCCATGAAATCGTTTAGGTCAATGCAAATAGCTTGAATATCAGCTTGAAACCCACGAATGAGTATTTAATGCAGCTTTTTTGCGACTTTGCGACGATTGGCGACGTATTTTTTTTATTATCTGGTGTAAAAAATTGGTGATAAAGACAATTTAGCCTGAATATCTATGATCTCGCTGTTATAATCGACTCATTGATATAATTTCTACTATGTGCGATGAACTTTGAAATGATTTGGAACATAAAAGTTCAAAGAATTATTTATTGTGTCCTGAGGGCCGAACGAGTCCGCAATTTCTCTAGATTGGGAAGAAGCGTAGGTGTTTATAAATAAAGGTAAAATAGAATCCTAATAAAACCTTGCCTTAAAATGATTTCATTTACTTGATCTTATATGAAAGTGATTTTTTATAAAATCATTCCTGTCTAAACCATTATTACATGTTATGTAAGAGAATTCTAGAAACACGTAGAGCTACCGTTGCCTGAACTTACATATAACCCAATATTAACTCTAAAACATCATACAAAAACAGTCCAGGTAACGTAGATACTAGATTCCGCCGAGAAATTTATGCTACATCACAACATTTGCTTGAATATTCATTATGTTAGCTGAGTAATATTTACAAGGTATCCTAGCAGACGCACGGCGTTCACTGTTCATATACCTGTTACGTCCGCGTACAATGTTATGGTAATTTTGGGAAAACGTTGCTCGGATGTGTTAATTTTACGTAAGCTACCCTTCAAGACGACGCAGTTTTATGTGTTCGTATCATAACCTCGTACTGACAGCTGTGAGCTGAAAATGTTGGCTGATTGGTGTAACGGATTAGAAAATAAATTCTGCGATGGTTATACCTTTTCGCGTCCTTTAAAATATCACATGATTAAATCTTATTTAAAAATCATCGATTGCGCAAATCTATTCAGTTGCATAATTCAAAAGTTACTACGCTTTTAATTTGCATATAATATGTAATTTTAAGTAACCAATATGTTATTGGAAACCATATCTATTCTATTTCTTTGATAGCATAGCAATGAATGGCGTTGTTTGAAATTTGGATTTATGTACCTTAGACATATCTACAAACAAGTAAACAACTAGAATTCTTGAAGCAATAGCTAAAAATTATAACGAAGTCTAGGCAAATTAAATTTGTCCTTTGAAAGTCCTGAAGTGGAAAACATCGGGATTGAAAAACAAAAAGTTCAATGAGATATGACAGCCTTCATCCCGCTTTGTGGGAGGATTAGTAGAAAAAGGTCTCAATTAATAAGCCGTTTATTATGAGTGAAACGATAATCTTTTAAATTATATAAAGCTTATAATACAAATGATAGATAACCTGACGCAATTTCACTTCTTTATTTGATTAAAACAATTAAACAAGAATATGCAAGTGTAGAGTCAAAAATTGTGTTATTCCCCAAGTATTAACTACATAAGTGTGTTTTATCACTAACTCAATAATTATTTATAATATACAAAATTTTATAACATTTACTTCTAAGATTAAACAAAACTGAGGTGAGAAGACTATACTGTAGTTTTTAATTTCCAATTACTATTTAAGAATACTATATTTCCGGACTCAAAAATTATCTAATGATCAAATTTGCTGAAAATTATAATACAAATTCAGCACTTGTACTCAGTAATAAATCATTAAAAGGAACTTAAACCTTAGCTCGAACGTAATTGCCTTGATTAATTGTAGCCTTATCGGCCTCAAATCGAGGTGTAATTTATTAATATTGAATAATAATATTAACTCAATTCCCGCGTATTTAATCGAGTTATTACAGCCTATGAAGGTACAGTTTCGTAATTATTTATAATAATAACCAGTTGACTTTTAATCTGTTATATAGTTCAGACAGTATTGTAGAAAAGGAAATCGCTCGTTATTTTTTGTTATTTATTAATTTAAAAGACAATAAGAATATGGCGAAAGAAAATAAGCTGCTATTCAGAGAAATTAAGGCTCGTATTTATTGGACATAGTCTTAGGCGTAAAAATATATATACATAAATTGTTGAAGTTTTAAGCATTCTGCTTTCTAGGCTATTATTAAGTAAATTAGTGTGCAACTAGTAGGAAATGAATGCGCAAGTTTCATATAAGAAGCCACACATGCATTGGTCTCAGCCATTCTATTTTTTAATTAGAAATAGGACGACCACACAATACTAATTTGTACATTATACTATTGTTATGCAAGCGTTTTAATTAAAACTCACTTTTAATTCAAAGAAACGTCCAAGTATTTAAATCTTTTTGTCTCTTTGTATCATATTTCAATAGAAATCTTAACTAATGATATGATAATTCTAGAAATACAAACTTGACATTCTCATTTCATACTACCGACTATAAATAAATGTATAAAATAGGTCATCCATGGAAATATTACAAGAAAAAAATATCATAATCTTAATGTATTCTGTGTTTTAATCTTTATTTGCTATTTGTCCGGATTAGTAAAGATTTATATTATTTCACTCAATGCTTTAATTATGATAAACGTTTCTTGGGTATATTGTATATGTATATTTTACGTTTAACAATTAAAAACGTACTTGCATCAAATCATTATCAACTAATTATTCTCCCAACACTCAATTTAGGAACCGGCCTTTATTAAAGCAACCCTGATAAAAATACATAAAAGACTTATACGTTAATTTAAAAACATTTTTCTGAGTTTATTTCCTTACTGCAGTGTTCTACAACATTGATGTCATTTGACAAGCCAATGTCTCCAAACACAATTCTTCCCAAAACGACGATCTGACTCGCCATTACTGATAACTATCTCATAAATCATATTACATGGAATACGTATCAATCATCCCATAGCCTTTACACTTAATACCTTTTGGGACGAGAAATATTTCCACATTTACATAGTCTGAACCTTAGGCTTGTTATGCACGTTTTTCGTTCATATTCTGGTAATATCTGGTTAATTTTACGAGAAACCTCTTTGTAGGCTTTTGGAAGAATGATAACTTGTTACAGAAAGTTAAAAACTGAAATCAAAAAATGCTTTGGGAAATGACACCGACGAATATTTATAAATCAATCGATAACCATGAAGGTTATGGGATTTACATATTTGTTTTTTTTTTATTATGGCACTATATTAAATAAATTCTACTAGGTAAGGCAGCTAATTAATAATAAAAATAAAATATTGATATAATAATTTCAAGGATTATAAATAACATCACTGTCACTTCATTCAATACATCATTTTATAAACTCTCTGGAATACCTTAAACAATGCTCAGTGCAATGCAGGAAATAACGTGCTCTTTGTTTCTTCGACAGTATCCAATAGAAAAACCGACTCAACACCACATTCCGTGTATACATAAAGTGGTTACGTCTATTATTTATACCAGTAGCCCTTTATGGTTAGTAGTATTTAACCCATTATTTAATTTCTAATTTTTGGAGTCGACCAATCGTCGGCAGGAATTCTACCAGCTCGCTTCGGGGAAGTTACCGTACCACCACAGAAGATCGGGGTGAAATAGAAACGTGCTAATGTTTCATTCGGTGAGTGGTCCCCCGTATAATTTTCTTTGCGTTTCTCAGTTGTTTTCATTACTCTTTCCTCATTCCTTATCCACTAAAGTTTGCAATCCATTTGCACAGACACATTGCCTTGTCGCTTACCATCAGGCGACCCACCCGCACCCATACCAACTATCACATAAAAACAATATTTAACTTTGAACGCAATAAATATTTTTTCGTACATTTCTTTTACGCGATTAAGTATAGGATTATTCTCACAACAGATAAAAGAGATAAGTCGAGCCTTGTGGGCGTGGCAGGCGCGTCGCTTATATTAAAAACGTACATAATATGAGCATTTTCATATATTTCAACATATTATCTAAATTCTGTTGACAAAAACAAAAAAATGATGAAGTGAGAAAATCATCGACACGCACAAATCAGGCATTATTTCCTTGCATTTTACTTTAGGTTCAATAAATACTACATCTAGCAATTAAAATAAAACAATCATTGATTCTGAATGCACACCTTTAATATAATCGTACATTTCGTTTATTCTGTCTTGTGATATATATATTCGTTGAGTGTTGACCTCAAACTGAATAAGGAGTGGTTCGTATTATGATAATCAGATCACGTCGGGGCCTTTTAGATATGGTATCCCTTACAGAGATTTGAATAGATCCAAGGGTACCTATGTTCGTGTAAGCACCGCTTATGAAAATGTTTGGTTACAGTTCATATTTTGTTATTGTATCTGTTTTAATGCTTCAAGTGATATTGCTTCACAATAGTTTTATTTACCAATTTAATATTCCAAATCAAATTAAAAATACAGTTATGTTTCACTCACATTCCGCATAATGTTATATGTAGCCTATGCAAAAGAGAAAAAAATTTTTTTAAGAGATCACCAATGCTCGAAACGGTGAAGGAAAACATTGTAAGAAAACTGGCATGCTTAAGAATCAAAAGTTCGATGACATGTGACATCTGCCAACCCGCACTTGGCCAGCGTGGTGGATGGTGGTGGCCTAAACCCTCAAAGGAGGCCTGTGTCCCAACAGTGGGAACTATATGTATGGGCTGATGATGATGATGAAAGATAGTTAAATTTCGAAATGAAATTGTTTGAAAGTGATAAACAATTAACTTATTAAAATTAACGAAAACTGAATAGGGATTCATTATGAATTCAATTCAAATAGCTGTTTACTTGAGATCGGTGTGATAGTGTGAGTTGAAACGGACTGAAGGCAATACAAAATGTTTTTCAATTATTAAAAGAGAAATGTTTCCAGATGGTTCGCGAATCTTAACAGTAATAGGTAAGTGAACTTACGTAATTTGTTGAGTACGATGAGTTCAGGGATTAAATGGCTTTTAAATTAAATGATGTCTCGTTAATTATTGTGATTAATGTTTTCGTTTTGAGATGTTTCTTTTTATATTTTAACGCTTTATACTTTACTGGTTATTACGCGCAGCTTCACTCGTGTAATCACAGTAAATTTTCATGGTTCAAGCTTTAATTCTGATATAATCTATCAGAATTCTTTCTTAGTGGATGTCTATATAATAGTGACAGTCTACCTGTCAAATTTCAGCCCGAACATCCAGAAATTTGGCTGTGCGTTAATAGATCAGTCAGTCAGTCCTTCCGCCTTTTATATAATAAGGAGATGATATATGATAATATAATGAAGATACCTACACTATTTTATCGAAATATTTATAGTGTGTTTCTAAATGTATGAGAAGATGTGAGCATCTTATTAATTTCAAAAGTTGATATAATTTAATTGTTTATTATGCACAATTATAGGTATTGTAAGTACTATATGATACTAAATTTCTAAGATTGAAAATTAACCAGATATGATATATTATATATTTGAATGAAAGCTTCCAGTTACGATCTAATCTATTTAAAGACTCGAGTACAAAACTTACACACATGCATGTATATATTTCCTTAGTTTTAAAAGGCTACCAAAATTTCTCAGTAACCAAGAAATAGCTCCTAAGTAACGGGTTTTTGTTGTTCCAGTTACCGGTGCACCATGATATATCGTAGCTTATAGCTGGGAAGAACTGAGCGATAAATAAAGCTTAACAGGTAAGACGCTGAATCTTGAATGTTATCGTAGACTAAATAACATCGCTTTTAGTTCCTTATTGTTATTTTTATGTGGTGATATTCTTCCTTCTAATGAATTGAATCTTAATGTCGAATGTGAATGGTCGAGTGATATCTTTATCAGGCAATATAAAACATTGAGTTTTGTTGGTTTTCATTTGAAAACAATCACACGTTTGTTGAAATAGCAATAATTATTATATGTAAAAAAAAAATGAAACTGCCTTCAAATTGTTAGGCTTCGACTCGAGTCAAATTGATACGAGAAATTAAGCTCTTAAACAAAATAAAAATCTCCTTTTATTAAGTCGATAAATAAAATAACATTAAAAAGAAAATATCAGAACAGTGTCACTTTATTGTTTGACTTGAAGAGAAAATTTAAATTATTTTAATCGAATGGCATCATTTCTCTTTTGGAAATGTTAGACGTTCTTCTGTTTCATTTTACCTTACTATCTGTATATAGATATATTATCTGTTTTCTTTCCTTTAAAGCTTCTCTTTGCATGTTGTTTTGTGTAATATATTATGTTTTAGGTTATGGTTATGTAATAAAAATAGAAATCCATGTTTTATTATAAATTGTACTGTAAAATTAAATGCTTCCTGTAAGTATCAAATATTTATTCAAAGTAAAATTCGATAAATTGACAAACAACTTTGAAATAAGAAATCAAAAATTCTATTGCAATAAACTAAGCCAAGGCAAACACATAATTCACGATGAGAATTTTATCATTCTTAGCGTAAAACATCGCAAAATATAAATTAGAAACTACATTAGCAAATTGCGAAGGACGCCGTACCGTACAGGTATAAATTATCCATTAAACTAAGGCTACTGTTCAAAACAGTTTCCATCATCAATAGCCCATATATGTTCCCACTGCTGGGACACAGGCCTCCTATGAGGGTTCAGGCCATAATCCACCACGCTGGCCAAGTGCGGGTTGGCAGATGTCACATGTCGTCGAACTTTTGATTCTTGGACATGCCGGTTTCCTCACGATGTTTTCCTTCACCGTTTAAGCAGTGGTGATGTTATCCACATGCGCAGATAAATTGAAAAATCAATTTATTTCCTGCACGCTCGCCCGGTCTCGAACCCCGACTTATCGATTTTGAAGTCCGAGGTTCTCACCACTGAGCCACCACTGCTGTAACACACACACAACAGTTTCCATACTTTCCTCTTATTAACTTTATTTAATCTCTGAACTAGATCTTCTCATAATTGCCATTGCAGGCTGTCGTATGCAGATATCATCCGAGTTTTATTTAACACAAATAAAGACGCGCTCTATGTATGATATATTAATTTTAGTTGCAATTTCTCTCTCGCCACTCGAATTTATACTGGGTCAAACATTTTGAATTATTTTATAATCAGGGTGTAGACTGAAGTTTTCTGAACATTTTTAATCAATCATTTGTCGGTGTGGCTTGATGTTTGCGAGCTTTTTATTTGATAAAGCTATAAATTTAATTATAAAAGAGTTATTATACGATTACTAGTTAGTATTCATTAAAAGTATACGTGTATCAGAATTGCTATAAAAATAAAGTAAATTGAAATTAATTACACAAAAGAAAAAGCGATTCTACAATACGTTTAATTAACTAAATGAAATTTTTGGTTTGAGTTTAAAAATAAAACATACAAGCACTAAATATTTGAAAGTTTAATTTTCTACAACAGTATTAGAATTAAGTTTCAAGACGTATATTGCACAACGTTACTTAGACTAAACTATATTATGTGGGAATCAAGCACGCTTCGGCACGAATCGGGCCAGCTCGCACCGGTAACACACTCCCACGAAGATCGGCGTGAAATGAAGCATGCTGCTGTGTTTCGTTGGGTGAGTGGTGGAGTCATTCCCAGTCCTTTTATTTATTCCATTCGTCAATCCTTTCTTAATACCTTTCTATAATTTATAGATATAGGTAATCCATTTTTAGATGTAGAGGCGTAAGGTCGATGGCACCTTACGCCTCTCCAAATGTTCATGGGTGGAGATAGCGCTTACCATCAGGCGACCCACCATTGTGACGGTGACATACAAACAAAAAAAAAACAAAGGTACTAAACACAAATACAAATTGTTTAAGAAGCTTCATTGCAATTTCAATAAAATTTCTAACACTACATCTTCACATAAATGGAAAACATTACAGGTACCTATACCATTCCATGTCTTAATCCACAAAGTTCCATTGCAAGTGAAATAATGTCGAACAAACATTATCTTCGATGGCATGATTATGAGAATTAAACGAATCCCAGTTAAATAAATAGATCTTTGAGTTAGAATAACGCTAATGCCATGCAAATCCTCGAATGTTTATACGTTCACGTTTTTGTTTTTTTTAATGATCATAATTTGCACAAATTGTAATATGTATACGAAGTAGTTAGAACTCAGAGACAGGAATCCCAAGGGAAAAGACATATTCATCGGGATTATGCTCCACACATCGAATTGTGCTGGATTCACCTCAAAATATTTTAAAAGCGTCTTCATGTCTGTCCTTTGTCTTTCATCTGCAAAACATTAAAATTGAAAATGTCTAATTTTAACTTGAATAGCATTTTTAGTAAGATTGTTCAAAAAAAGTATTTAGTTTTGAGTTTGAGTTGGCTTACAGACATCGGATGTAATTTTATTCGCCAAACATAGTCGAAGGCGGTTCATGTCCTCTGAAATAATTTCAAACATGCCTCCACAATAGAATATAACCAGTATATAGTTTAAAAGACGAAATCCTGAAGCGAACGCAAGTATAGATTGAGCTGGTTCTGTGAACAATTACATTTTACATTCTATTAATCACAATATTGTGTCTTTAAAAAGAGTAAAAACAATTTTCAAACACATTTTGAGGGAATATCCAAACAAACCACAGATATTAATATATTTTAAAATTTCAGTTTAATCTTTTGAGCATTACATAAATATCATACATTATAATATGTCGCAGGCAAATTGTATAATTTCGCAATAACAATCTGTACAAACTAATAATAAAATGGTGAACTTATAGCTAGCTAATTGGTGTGGTGCTGAAAAGGTTAACTACTCAGCATGTGCTACGCAGCGCAGCGCTCATTTACAGTAACCCCTAATAATAATCTACGTCATATCTCATAGATCTTACACATGTTCTGAAATGCGCTGTACTTTTTTTAAATCCAAATTCTTACAAAAGCTTATATAGCAACTAAGGCCAGTGAGTTTCAACTAATGATACAAACTAAGCATATAAAACATACCTCTATCGAGAGACCACAATATTATTTGATATTGTACAGTTATAATATTCAATAAACAAAATGTTGTCGTCGCAAGGAGCTGAAAAAATTCAATTTACATTATTACATATACATTATTCTGTGAAAAAAATATAATAAGCTACACAATATACATTTCATTGTAAAACTATTATTTGTAATATAATATTTAGTAGTAGCTTTCGGTATACGGCTTTATCTACGTAGTCAACGGTAAAATACAGTCCCTGGGTTTTGGAAGACTTCATCACATTATCTTGCTCCCGTTTTCAGTTCTCAAACTATCTGGTGAAGTTAAGCTACCTGTGGGGCGGGACGCGCGGGCGACGCGCCGACCGAATGCCGGGAGTCGCGCTCTTCGGCCAATGATAGTCTGACGACGGACGCTCATAAAACCGTTACGCCACGGGGCGCACGCGCATTACATTTGACTTACATACATCAAACATACGCAGTATTAATATATCATTGCATTTTAAATTAAACATTATACTCCAACCTGAAGCATTGCGACAGGAGACTTCCATTATTACTATATCTGTATCAAATGTTAAGTAGTTCGGTGGCAGGAAGACAGACAGACACAGTTACTTCGACATTTGTATATTATTAACGATTAGCAATTCTATATCTCGTTATAAACTTGTTTATACATGTGTTAGGATTTGATTTTTATAATTAAACTGACTTTTACCATAAGCTTCATTGGTTTCTCCACGTCCTCAAAGCGTTGCTGAATCCTCTCATATGAGTCCAAAGCAGCCTTTAAATTGAACTTCGTTGGATTTTGCAGTTCCCTTTCTAATTTGTTGGTATAAATTCGAACACGACATGAATAAAGAGCTATTACTAACAATGGTGATAAACGGCCACAGTCGGCAATCAACCTTAGCGTAGATCCACTTATGTGTACAATATCAAAGGTGGATGTTAGAAATGAAATAAATGCGAACGTTCCATAGTACATTGATGACAATATAACAAGATAGCAAAAGAAATATCGCAGTATTTTCGAATAAGTTTTCTTATATTTAATGCTGTCGATTTTTTTATCAAAAACGTAATAGTTTAATACATATTCGTCTTCAGTGTAAAAGGATATTAAACTGTACGCGAAATATTCACTAAATCTAAATAAAAGATTGATAAAAACAATAACATTACTATGATTAAGAATAAGTAAGAATAAATAAATAAACGTGTATATAAAAAATAGGTACTTAACGAAGAAAAATCGTTTACAAATCGGCAAAGCGCAATAAAAACCACAAATAATTCTCATATACATTATCGGTTGTATTTTACACACGAATTTATGCTTCATTTTGTTAGGCGACCGTTCTAACAATGTAACTTTAATACATTTCCTATACGATAGAATATTTAATGGTTATTATGATTATTGTATTTTCATTGTAAAAGTATTATTTGTAATTACTTGGCGCCCGTGACTTTTGGGTGGACGTTATGATAATGATGTGTTACTCAATTATGCTTGATTGGATCGTTGAAGTTATTACCTTGATTATAATTATTATGAAAGGACTGTAACCAGCTGGAGGCCCATTTCCTCTTCCTCATACGTCCCAGTCCATTCCTTCTTTCCAGTCATCAATCTTTCCTCAACCCTCACCCCTTAAAGTCGAGTAGCGCATTCGCAGAGGCACTACCTCTGCTAATTTTCATGGGATGTGGTGATCGCTTACTATCAGGCAAATCGCAAGCTCAGTTGCCCGCTATGATAATAAAAGAATGGGCTTAGTAACCGGCTTTAACCGGCTAAATATATGTATATCTATTATAGTACTTTTACTACACCATGTTTGCTTTTTATCAGAGATCACAATAGATTGCTTAGCAAATACTACATTTAAATTGAAAATTTCCTTATTTATATTCACTGTAGTAAGTATGAAACGTTTGTTGTTATTTATTTTGGACTTAAATGGTACTCAAGTTTATATCAACGACCACATAATGATATACGTAAAATTTCTTTGCTGGTTTTTCCGAAGGCTTGAAGCGTGGTCCTGATAAAGCAGGAGATATTGCAAAGTATTGTCTTAGAATCTTTTACAAAATAGGAAATATTTGGTCTAGAAACCACATCCGATTTCCACGGAGTGTCACTTGGGAGATGAGTTTGAAAAAATCATTTTTATTGGATGCCTGTGTCATAAAAAAAAAAACACATCTCACAGCACAGCTTGATCACGTTTAGATCTTTATGATCCTCGGTTTAGACAGTGTGACTGGACGATTAAGAGATAAATCAATCGTCTTTCCACCATCCAGAACAAAGCACTTTATGTATACACGTATCCTTATAAATCATCTTTTCATTGGATAAGTCTCTTTACCTTAAGTTGCAGTTGCAAATAATATGATTTTTTTCTGTGGTAACGCTATATAAGAGACTGATACATGTTCATGAATTATTGGGTCAAAATCGTCAACGGAAGTTAAAAATATACAAGATATATCAATTAATAGATATGACATTATTTAATAGACGTTCAATTAAAAAGCAGTGGCTCAGTGATGAGAACCTCGGACTTCAAAATCGATAAGTCGGGGTTCGAGACCGGCCGAGCGTGCAGGAAATAAATTGACTTTTCAATTTATCTGCACAACATCACCACTGCTTAAAACGGTGATGGAAAACGTCGTGAGGAAACCGGCATGTCCAAAAATCAAAAGTTCGACGACACGTGACGTGGTGGATTATGGCCTGAACCCTCATAGGAGTCCTGTGTCCCAGCAATGGGAACATATATCGGCTGATGATGAAGGTGATGATGATATTTCTGTTTCCGTATCAGTATCGTTCAAAGTAAAAGGTTTATGTAATTAAATTATAGATAAATAAAACAATTTCATATTCATTATACAATAATCATTTCTTTTGAACACAAGTGTGAGAAATAATCAGATGACTGATGCGAATTTAGGACGATTAGATCTCTTATAGATTTCCAAGCTAAAAGACTGTTATATACAGAAGGACGGACTGACGGAAAAAAGTAGTTGGGTTCCTTAGATAAGGGGTTGGGTTCCTTAAAATGATAATTGCGTAAATATGAAACGAATTCCAGAACATTCGCAGACTTTTTACGTTTTTGATTCTTTAATGCTTGTAATTTTCGATAGTTGTAACATGCATATGAAGTAGTTAGTGCTTAGCGAAAGGAATCCCAAGGGAAAAGACAAATTCATCGGGATAATATTCCACAGGCTGAAATGAGTTGGGTTTACTTCTATATATTGTAACAGCGACTCCATGTCTGCTTTTTGTCTCTCATCTGCAAAAATATGATAATAAATAATCTATACTAATATTATAAAGCTGAAAAGTTTGTTTGTTTGAACGCACTAATCTCAGGAACTGCTGGTTCGATTTGAAAAATTCTTTCAGGGTTAGTTATTGAGGAAGGCTATATATGCACCACGGCAGAGCCGGGGCGTGCCGATAGTGACTAATATAAACGAAAGAACGTTTCTATCCGAGTTTCTACTTGTACTAGTTCGAATTGATTGAAAAAATTTTACAATCGAGTTATGCTTGGCTTACATGCGTCCAATGTAATTTTATTTGTCAAACATAGTTGCAGACGATTCATATCTTCTGATATCATTTCAAACATGGCTCCAAAATAGATTATAATCAGCATATAGTTTAACATACGAAATGCTGCACTCAAGAAAAGCTCATAGGTTACTTCTTCACCTGTTGAAAGCAATATTTTATCTGCAGTTAATTAGGATGTTGTTATAAGTAAACTTATGTTAATCCTACATAATTGTCTGTGTCGTTGGTATAATTCTGACAATTTGAAGGCAGTTTATTTCGTCGTTAACATATCTGTGTATTTGTAAATAAAATTATGTATTGACTAATAAAACACGTCGCTAGAAGTTTTTTCGCTTTAATTTATTAAATAATGTTATACGCGTTAATATTCTGCCTGTTCATGATAACATCAATAAAGAAAATTTATTGTGATAAGTTTAAAATTTGCATCAATAAAACTGTGTAAAACATAAGAACTAAAACGAAAAAGCTTCTAAAACAAATGTGAATACAATAAATATAAAATACCAATTCTCCACGTTACATGAACTTATTTAGACCTAAGTTAATAAAACGTTTATTTCAATGCTATTTTAGTGCGCGTAATTTACAAAAAAAATTCACAAGTTTATAATATGTATTGAACTCAACTACAAATTAAAGTAAACTGATTTTGGTTAAATCAAACTACACATAGAACATACCTCTTTGTAGAGTTATCTCTGCTACTTGATATTGTACACTTAAAATATTTATTAAACAAAATATTGACGTAGCAAGTATCTGGAAATAATTTAAGACACATTAAAATTGTAATGCGCGTTCTGGATTTGATTTATATAGCAAAGGAACTGGAGTCTCAAAATATTTTCCTCATCCTGCCCAAATTCTTCATCCCCGTCGTCTATTCCTTCCTTTCTCTCTATCAAAAGCTGGTATTACGTTATTTGGGATGAGAGATAGGTATTACTTTCCCTGCGAATGTTCATGGGCAGTAGTGATCGCGAACCACAAGCTGGTACAACATATAAAAAAGCAAAATTATATTCATTTACCATAAGTTTCAGCGGCCTCCCCACGTCCTTAAAGCGTTGCTGTATCCTCTCATAAGATTCGATAGCAGCCTTCAAATTTAAATTTCCTGGATATTGCAACTCTTTTTCTAATTTGTTAGTATATATTCGAAAACGACAGAAATAAAGAGATGTAACTAATAAAGGTGATAAACGCCCGCAGTCGCAAATGAATCTAAGCGAAACTCCAATCATATACATAAAATCATAACGATTTATGATAAAGCAATGAAGTGTAAATGTACTAGAATATAAAAATATCAATAAACCAGTATACCATAAAATATATTTGGGTATTTTTGAATAAATCTTCTTGTACTTCATACCATCGATTTTTGGATCGAAAACATAGTAATTTAAGACATACTCCTCTTCCGTGTAAAATGAAATGATAAAATACGTGAAATACTCAAAAAATCGTAATACAATATAAAATATATGATTTTTTTCCAAGTGTAAATAGATAGATAAATATGCAAATAAAAGTAGGTATAGAAGAAATAGATACTTGATGAGGTAAAACCTTTTAAAATACTGTGAACCATAATAATAACCACAAACAATTCTTATAAACAATATTGGTTGAGTGCTACAAACAAATTTTTCCGACATTTTGTCAAGCGGCCGTTCTTATAATGTACCTGAAATACATTTCGATAATAATTAGGATTGAGTCCATCGTAAATACCTTTTACAAATAATGATAAGTAATGATAACATTTTCTAGATTATACTTATCTTCAAATATCTTTCATTATGTGGATGGTTTAATATTTAAAATATAAAGGTTATTACACACAATTCTATTCAACTCCTATTAAAAAAAATCTTGTTTTGTTAATCGAACTAAAAAAAAGTAGACGTAGTCACAAACGAAAGCAGTTTGTGAAATCGTGGTTTTTCTTTTCAAGAAAACCACCTTCTCCTCTTTTCTCTTTTATAGAAAAACTATTAAAATAAGCAACCTATGAACAGGTAAGTATGAGAAGTATGCGTTAATACACTGAGGATTCTAGGATAGTTTGGTGGTCAGATCAACATCTCATTATCACCATCATCATCTTCATATATATTCTCACTGCTGGGACACAGGCCACCTATGTGGTTTCAGGCCATAATCCAGCACGCTGGCCAAGTGCGGGTTGGCAGATGTTACATGTCGTTGAACTTTTTGATTCTTGGACTTGCCGGTTTTTTCACGATGTTTTCAGTGATGTTACCCACATGCGCAGATAAATTTAAAAACCATTTTATTTCCACGCTCGCTTGGTCTCCAACCCCGAGTTGTCGATTTTAAGTCCGAGGTCCTCACCACTGAGCCACCACTGTTTTTTTTAAATCAACATCTGTTCCAATCGAATGAACTGATTGATATATTATTAGTTGCCAACTGGTATTTATTTGGTTTGAACAGCTCGGTTGGTGGTGATGTCGTGTTAGTTATATCTAGATGGTATCTTCAATATTACAAACAGGTTTTCCATATTATTTTAGTGCTCTTTCCAGCTTGACTGAATGTTTTCTTTTCATAGACGGGTGTAAGGAGGTTCCATCCAATCTCTATTTTGGATAATTCTCTGTTTATAAGGAACAGTTCTGTAGATCTATTCTTAGTTTTGATCAATGAATTAATATATCCTGAACGCAGAAAAACTATGTTTATCTTTTGAAAAATCACAACTATCAATTAGTAGTAGGTATTTAACTTCATATGATAGAGGATTTTTTTTGTGTTTGATTTTACGGGAGTATTATACATTTAGAAATTAAAAACTTTTTAGCGGATTTTAAACGCGATTTATTCATTATCTTATTAACCCGACGTTTCGAACACTTTACTGAGAGGGTGGTCATGGGGAGACTGAGATATTACATGTCTTGAAGGTCATGCATAATTACTCCACATACCAACTGCGGAGAATTAGGTGGAGATAGTTAACAAACAACAATTTTTGTAATAAAAAAAATAAATCGCGTTTAAAATCCATAAAAAGTTTTTAATTTCTTCATGTGATAAATTTATACTATATACTTTTGTTAGTACACTTTTAATTTTATTCACGTTTTAAATCTATTTCTTTGTAGGCATAGTAGTATGGCACAATAATTTGTTATTGTGCTTTAAACCAACAAGTGTTGTGTTTATATATTATGTTGTCTAGGAGAACAGAGACCAGACAATTGTTCAGACTTATTGGAATAAGATGGGCCGACAATCGTTAGTGATCAAGAGGCTTAACTACTACTTTTATATACGAAAATCAGTAGCAAAAACAAGCTATTGTTGTAACGTTAACCGTGAAAATACAAATTAAATACAAAATGTAAATCATATTCATTTATTATACAACGAGCCCCGGCTTCGCACGAGTGCAATAATACATGATATTAACAATATATTAACCTTCATGTTGAATTACTCTATCAAAAAAAATCCATCAACATCTATTGCGAACTTTTAAAAAGAAAAGCATACGGCGCAAGTGACCCTTTTTAATACTATGTAGTGATTAGCTTACCAATGCCCACTTCGTTGGGCCACCGTTACTCCCCTTAAAGAAATACCATGCAATACCGAATAACGAGACAAAAAGTATCTAACTAGAAGTTAAGAAAATAAATTTATAGCAAACCAAGTACCACCATACTTCTTATTCTCTCTTCCGGGTTATCTGGGAAAGATCGCTTATAGCGAAAAGACCACCCTCTGTACATTTTACGTTAACTGTTTTCATTAATAATTCTTGTTTTTATGGTGTAAAATAGAGAATTTTTCATTTCATTTCATTAACTCCATTTCAATGTTACGGGTTTCGAACTATTATATCTTTAGTACAATATAGACAATAATTAATTTTGTATGAAAGTCTGAAATATTACGAGATGGATACAGAGGTTCAATATCCGCAGATAAGAGGAACATTAAAATTACAAGTATAATGTCGTAAATGTCAATTGTTTTCTCGAACTTTCTTGCAATCCGCTTACGTTTTTGCTGCTTTGCTGTTTATAGTCACAACATGCGAAAATTGTAACATGCATATAATATAGTTTGTGCTTAGAGAAAGGAATCCCAAGGGAAAGGATATGTTCATCGGGATAATGTTCCACACATCGAAATCTGTTGGATTCACTTCAAAATATTGTAACAGCGTCTTCATGTCTGCCTTTTGTCTTTCATCTGCAAAGCAATATAAATACTTTCAACTTCTATTTATACATATACAAGCTGATGATGATGATGATGATGATGATGGTGATGATGGTAATGATGATTATGGTTATGATGATATTAATGATGTTTTATTATTATGATTATATTTAGATTTATAAGTACTTTTTAAGTCAGTTTAAATAGACAAAATAGATTTGTAGTTTTGAGTACGAAATACTCAGCTTACATGCATCAGACGTAATTTTATCCGCCAAACATAGTCGTAGACGATTCATGTCCTCTGAAATCATTTCGAACATTCCTCCACAATAGATTACAACCAGTGCATAGTTTAGCATAGTACATGCAGATATTATGACGAGCACAATTTTACCTGTAAACAATTTTAATTTAGACTATTCATTATATGTAATACATAATTGTAAAAACAAATTTTCATCCCGACCGTTTTGAGTAGTTTGGACTACATGTTGATTTTTTTTTATGTCACAGCCACTCACTGGATTACACACAGCACAATACTATTTCACGCCGGTCTTCTGTGGCGGTGTGGTACTTCCCCGGTGCGAGCTGGCTCAATTCGCGCCGACTACCACATACCAAATGATGTATCAGTCAGTCCCTCACAGAAAACCGGCGTGAAATAGTGGCATGCCACTGTGTTTCGTGCGGTGAGTGGGGGAGCCGGAGGCCCGTTTCCTTTTCCTCACCCGTCCTAGTCCATTCCTTCTTTCCAGTCATTAATCCTTTCCTTTTCCCTTACCCCATAAAAGCGGGCAGCGCATTCGCAAAGGTACTACATTTGCGAATGTTTATGGGCGGTGGTGATCGCTTACCATCCGGCGAACCACCAGCTCAGTTGCCCGCTATGACATAAAAAAATAGTCACTTTTGTATTTGAATCCTAATTAGTTAGATTAATTTATGACATGATATACTATACAATGGATAAAATCCGATCAAAACACATTCTGTTTGAATATATGAAACATACCATCAGATTTTTTTTTTCTGGAAGCCTTTATCCATTTCTTGAATATTAAGGTTTAAGAAAGGTTTCTTTAAGTAAAGTGTAATCCAATTTATTTCTTTTTTAAGTTTGTCCATCGCGTGTGTGTTATAATAAGATGTTTTTATAAAAATTGACCATCTCCTTGGCACAGTGGCTAACGCGTGAGCGTAGAACCAAGCGGTCCTGTGTTCAATTCCCGGTGGGGACGCACAAAAAAAAATGTCTCGGTCTGGCAAGACACAGAAGGCTGATCACCTACTTGTCCGTAAAGAAAATCGACCAGTGAAACAGATGTACATCATCTGCCCCATACTAGGGGACATGGGGCTTCACTTATTATAAAAATTAAAATTCTTATTTAACCTCAAGTATCAATTACGATCAAATAGCTTCCACTGCTGAATGTAACTAAGCATGTAACACTTACCTCCATTGAGTGTCCACAATATTATTTGATACAATACACACAAAATATTTATTAGACAAAATGTGGACACCGCAAGCAACTGAAAATAACATTATATTAATTACATTTAATACTCTCTGTTTAACAGTATTTAGTAGTTTAAATTCAACGTCTTATATTGAAACTTTCTAAAGGAATACGTGCAGTGGTGGTTCAGTGGTAAGGACCTCAGACGTAAAGCGAAAAGCCGGCCTTTCAAGACCAGTCGATGTATTGATATTTAAATTTATCTGCACATTCGTATCATCACTGTTCGAAACTGTGAAGGAAGACGTCGTTGTAAGGAAACCGACATATGCAAGAATCAAAAGTTCGATGACTGTTGACATCTGCCAACCCGCACTTGACCAGCGTGGAGAATTATGGCCTGAACCTCATAGGAGGCTCATGTCCCTGCAGCGGGAACGTATACGGGCGTCTGATGTTGAAAAAAATGCGTGGAATTGATTAATTTTAACAATTAAATTGCCTTATTTACCATAAGTTTCAATGGTTTGCCCACGTCCGCAATGCGCTGCTGAATCCTCTCATACGACTCGATAGCGGTCCTTAAATTAAACTTCGCTGGATTTTGTAAGTCCCTTTCTAATTTGTTGACATAAATTCCAACACGACAAGAATAAAGCGCTATAACTAACAATGGTGCTGTTCGACCACAATCAGCCATCAACCTTTGTGAAGCTCCAATCAAATACATATAATCATATTCAGATTTCATATAATAAGTTAATACGAATGTACCATAATACATAGATGCCAATATACCCAGATAGATAAAGTAATATCGCGGTATTTTCGAATACGTTTTCTTGTATTTTATGCTATCTATTTTTGGATCGAATAGAAAATAATTTAATACATATTTATCTTCTGTGTAAAATGAAATGAAATAATATGTAAAGTATTCAGTAGATCGAGTGAAAACATTAATAGCGATAACGATACTTGTTTGAATATTTATATAAATGCTAAAGTATAGAAAACTTAACGCGTGTAGAATAAATAGGTACTTGATAAAGCAAAACCTTTTAAAAATCGGCAAGGCACAATAATAACCACAAATAATTCTTATAAACATAAATAGCGGAACTTTACAAACAAATTTTACCGTCATTTTTGATACGCAACCGTTCGAGTTTAGTTGTCTACTTAAATACATTTGGAGTAAAGGAACCGATGCCGCTGTAAATAGCTATTATGAATATTATAGTATTTACTTCTCGATTATGCTTACTTCCGTCTTTAATAACGTTAAGTGTTTCATTATTTTAATATTAAGGTGAGAATACAAAGAATAATAACTCTGAATTATAAATAAAAAATATTTTGTTATTCAAGTGACCATTTGTTCGCAGAATTTTCCTAAACCAGGGATTGTTTGAGATCCGAGCGATACCACAAAAATATACCCCATGTAATTACTGGTAGTTGGAAGCATCTTTCGCTTAAACTTATCAGTATACCTATTCTAAATTAGTGGATTAGTGGTAGACTCCATAAGACTGTATGTGTGATTGATTTTTATATAACTAATATGCTTAAATAGAAAATATTAAGTAGTATATAGAAAAACGGAACTTAATTCTATTAAGACCTAAAAAAAATATTGTGTCATTGTTTGTCCACTTTGGACTCCTTAAGTATTGAACCCATTTTAAAATATTTTACACATAACGTGCATTTTAAAACAACCTTAAAGATTAGTTTATATATCCTATTCTACTAATATTATAAATGCGAAAGTTTGTAAGGATGTGTGTGCGTTTGTTGCTCTTTCACGCAAAAACTACTGAACCGATTGCAATGAAATTTGGTACGTAGACAGCTGGACAACTGGAGTAGCATATAGGCAATTTTTTATACGGACTTACGCGGGTGAAACCGCGGGGCGTAGCTAGTTATTTAATAAAAACAAAGTCTATTAAAACATTAAAAATTATTTCATATGACTGATGTTTATCAAAACAATAATTGTTTAAAGTATAACACATTTTATTTCAATATTTATCTGTTTGTCTAAAACATACGGTTATCTATAATCGGTATATACGGTAATCTTAAGACTTTCACTGACAGGTGTAGGTTATAGAATAACATAAAAGATTACGTTTAATCCCGAAATAAAAAAAGTCATAAGGATTCCTGAAACCGATTATGCAAAATCCTCTTTCCTTCCACTCCTTCGCGAAGAATGTCACGGCCACGTCTAGCAGCAGTTGGGTAGTCATAAAAACCTTTGGTAAATGTATAATCGATCTTAGTTAAACAGACAGTACAACTTTTTGAAGTGCAGATTTTGGTTATGTGTCCATTTGACAACGTCATTCACCCTTTTTTTATAGTGGGGAAATCTTGCATAGATCCCCACGGCTCCCGGGGATGGAGTCGTGGGTTATGTCGGATTCTTACCGACCAAAACCCCAATGTGTTCCGTCGAGCCGCGTAAGTGAAGGGGCCATGGGAGCTGGTTAAAATTCATCCCAGACCCCCTCCGCGGACGTCATTCGACCTGCTGCATTTTTATCATAATATTAGCATTGCAAAAAGCAATTGCTAACCATTTTTCGGGGTATATAAAGCAGACAAATTACATAAATACAAATTAAATGTATTTTTTTCTATCCATTCTGTAAATTGAATGTTTTTTACTCTTTTAAAGAAACATTAAATGTACAGAATTGGTATTTGGTGATTTATTATATGTGAAATTGTATAGTTGAACGAGTAGAGTTACTCATAGGGAAATAACAAAATTGATTTTTAAAATTTTTATTTTCACGAATGTTCCATAGCCACACACATACATACATATATTAAATTACAACTAAAAAAAATTAATACTGCAAACATAATTAATTAAACAAGCCGTTAATTCTAGAATATTCGTGCATTCAAATTACGCTTTTGATTCTTTATTCTTCGTGATTTGCGAAAATTGTAATATGCATATTAAATAGTTTGCGCTTAGGGAAAGGAATCCTAAGGGAAAAGACATATTCATCGGGATGATGTTCCACACATTGAGATGCGTCGGATTCACTTCAAAATAGTGTAGCAGAGTCTTCATGTCCGCCTTTTGTCTTTCATCTGCAAATAAATGTGATTATAATATGACAATTTTGAATTATGTGTTTCAACTGTTACTACGTTCAAAAGAACATAGTAGTTTTATATTGATAGAATTATGTTGTGGAACATATTATAGTGGTATAAGGTCACATACGTGCCTAGGTGCAGGTTTTACTAAAATTCTCAAAATATAAATAAAATGATCACGTCAATCGGCTTAAAAATCAGGAATCTTGGAATTGTTTGTACTATAGAGGTTTACACTTTTGAGTAATAATTTACTTACATGCCTCGGATGTTATTTTATTGGCCAAACATAGTCTTAGCCGATTCATGTCCTCTGAAATAGCTTCGAACATGCCTCCACAATAGATTATAACAACTGTATAGTTTAATATGCGAAATAAAGAAGCAACAATGAAAACGAAACTAGTGTTATATCCTGCAAATAATTTTACCTTAAGTTAATTACTCTTTTAAAAGAGAAAATCATGAAGATCAAATCTAACATTTTAAATTCAATTATAACTTTCTTTAGGAACATCAATTTTTTTTTGTTATAACTCATATGACGCCTTAAAATTTTATTGTTAACATTTCGAAATTTAAAGCTGCTTCTCGAATAAAAATGTCATTGAAATACAAATATCGGAACTTTTTTTTCGAAAAAAGGAGCAATGGTAAATTAAAAATCATTCCACCATATGTATGACATCATAACATCAATTTTTATTTCAATTCTTTTTTTTAACAGGCAAGTAAATAAATTTAATCATTTATTTTCCGTGTTAACAATTGTAATTTAGAACGTTTTCTTTTACGGTCCTTTAAAAATTTAATGTTGAACTTATTGAAATTAATTGTTATTAAGTTTCTGATGAATTGAATAGCGCACACACAACAACTTACCTTCATTTAAGGTATAATATAGTACGATACGATATTGTACACATAGGATATTGATTAAACTCGTAATTGACAAAGCAAGCATCTGGAAACACATGTTACATATATAGGCATTGTAATGACAAGAGAATTACGTTAATTCCTTATAATCTAGCTCATTTTTTATGATTAGAATGAGCATTACGGACGTACATGATTTGATTATTAAAACTCGAGCATTTACCATAAGATTAAACGGTTTCGCCACATTCTCAAAGCCTTGCTGAATCCTCTCATACGATTCGATCGTAGCCTTTAAATTAAACTTCGTTGGATTTTGCAAGTGCTTCTCTAATTTGTTGGTATAAATTCGAATACGACAAGAATAAAGCGCTATTACTAACAATGGTGGCATACGGCCGCAGTCAGACATCATCCGTAAGGTAAATCGAGCTATATATGCAATACTGTCCGAATCGGGTATAGAAACAAAAAAGGATATGTAAATACTAATAATAGAATAAACGGCCAAGTTTATCGCGAAATACCAAAAAGAGTATCGTAGTATTCTCGAATAAGCTTTTTTATATTTCATGTTATCGATTTTTGCATCGAATATGTAATAATTTAATACATATTTGTCTTCTGTGAAAAATGAAATTATATAAAATACAATGTATTCAGATGCACGACATATAACATTAATTACAGGAATATAGTCACTATGAAAATATATACTTAAGTATACATAAATAAATATGTGTACGGACAATACGTATTTAATGAAGAAAAATCTTTTTAAAATCGGCACAGCACAATAAAAACCACAAAAGAGCCTTAAATACATCACTGAATGTATGTTACAAACAAATTTCGGAATCATTTTGCTAGACGACTGTTCTAATACTGATATTTCAATTTGTTATTAATGTCCATTCAATTAATGTGTGCTATGAGATACGATCTAATTGAAAATATTGTATTTTCTACACAATGCTTATCTTCAGATGTCTTTCATTATATAGAGTGTTTCATATTTGAAATACTCCAATTCAAATAGTTATTTATCCACATTGACCTTGGTTAGACGAGCTTTTGAATCTTAACTAGTATTGAATTTAGTATTGAATTTATTATATTGAATCTTAACGAGTATAGAGATTTATCACCGGTTTGTTAAATTGTTTCTACACAGATGAACTGGTTAGACACTCTGTAGTTGCTCCTTTAAAATCATACTATCAATGTAACAAAATTTTACATTCAAAATAAGTATGGTACCACAGAACTGTCCTGTGGATCTTAAACGACAGCATTCCGTGGACAACCATTGGCCATTTTATAATCATAATTCGTATTTTCTTTTTCATAAAATACCCGCAAATACAAAGATCCGTCCCACAGGACTACAAAAGTGATGGAATTGATGCACTGTATTTTTGGGCCTACTCATTCTATTATTATAAGTCTTTCATAATAATTATTTCCGAAGTTTAGAAAATATCGTTTTCTAGCGATAAGATACGCCCCAGCTTTGGACATGTCCAATGCTTGTTCATAAATATTCACTTGAATTACAAAATAACTGTTGCGTGATATTAAAGATCTACGAATGCATACAGACAATTTTTTTTTGTGCACGATATGTATTGATAATTTTGGTTTTTAACAGGGTTTTACTTTTTTCTTAACGGTATTAAAAAGTAGTGACGCGAGTTGTAAGAATTTCCATAGACAATTTGATACAGCTGTTTACATAATGATAACTAAAATGTGTGCAAGAAGGACCCGCTATAATATTGTCTAGTTTTGATATAAAAATGCAATTATTTCTATATAAATAGTAATTTGTTAGTGAATAAGATTCTTTTTCATGATATCAGTGATGTTGGTCTTAGAGATCGATCACCACCGCTCATAAACATTCATAGAACGTATAAAATTTCAGCGGCGTTTATAATAATTATACTGGAAAAGAAATTTCAATAGATTCTTTGTCATTTTAGTATCATCATCACCAGTCCATATATATGTACAATCCAGTGTCACGAGCCTCCTATAAGCTGGGCCATTATAGGATATTATATTATGTTATTGGAAATATTTCTAACGGAATAAAAAGTTGACGATCCGTAGGAATACAGTCAATTTATTTGTTACTTAAGGTGTTCGAAAGTGCGTAAATTGTAAGAGACAGACGAGATAGTTAGCGATCAAGGAAATGAATCCAAGAGGCAGTCGCGCGTTCAGTGGTATGGCTCGCCACAGACTGAACTCGATTGGTTGACTGTGAAGCAAATGCATAAGCTTGTTCAACTCGTCGATTCTTCTGGAGTCTGAAAATAATTTAGTAATAATATAGCTATATGGATGGATGGATATTGTAAGGTTAATAATGTAAAGGTAATGCGGACTGCGGTGAAAACTTTGGATTTTAACATAACAATTCAATACGGTTTGGTCACATACTGAGTTACTAGAAATTAGTAAAACTACTGAATTCAGTGAAATTTTTAAATTCATTATATCATAATAACATATAAACGCTTCTTGCCTTAAAAGTACAGAAAAACCACGCCCACCTACGGACTGAATGTTTGTTTTTTAATTGCTTAAAACAATAATATAATTACCAGTGCTAGTAATGATCCTGTCTGCTAAATTTATTTTAATATTATCCATAACATCTGCAGCCATTTCGAGTATAATAGATGGATAGGATACCGCGAAATACGAATATATTGTCCGCATTGATGCAACTATTATAGGAAAAATCTTGATATCTGAAACCTAAGAAATTGCTTCTTTATACCAATATCGTTTCGAAAAATTACAATAATCTTTGAAATTACTGAATTTTAGATACTCGTGAACATTTTGGAATTAATACTAATTAATGCTTAGGTTTACTAAAGCGACAAATTGAATATTTACTTGACACATATAATCCCGAGTGATTACTCGTGATAAATTGTTCTAATAGCAGTTTATTTCTCAACACGACGATATTTCGTAAGTTTTACTTGAATAAAAAATGCGTAACAGGTTATCGCTTAGCCAAACTAAGCTGACTAAACTAGGAATTTCTTATGAGCGTACATAAGTGTAGACCCGTGTCCCCTATGGGGCAGATGATATACATCTGTTTCACTGATCGATTTTCTTTATAAACAAATAGGTGATCAGCTTTCTGTGTCCTGCCAGACCGAAAAACCGAACTCAGGACCCCTCGGTTCTACGCTCACGCATTAACCACTGTAGCAAACTCGAGGTCAATATGTACCTGGGCGTTACATGTGTGGTTCGATTATTACAAAGGGTTCCGTTTCTACTATTTTATCGATCTGAGACTTATTACAAAAAAAAAACTATTTCATGCTTCAAATTAGTATAAGGAAATAGTCGCATACCACTAATTCATACATGACAGTATATTGTATGTACAGAGAATCTATAAACACTGACACGAGATGCACGGCAATCTGAAAATATAAATAAGCTTATTTTAGTTTGGTGTATTAAAATGATGATAAGTTCAACAGGGAAAACTTGTATTCATTTGTATTGACATTTTCATGATTCACTAAATGTTAAAAACCTTTAAGATTTTCTGACATACGGTATATGCATACGGTATTTTTTTCACCTTAAGAAATAGTGAAGTAAATAAGTGAGCCTGTGTAAAAAAGCCTACTGTCGCTACATTTCGCACAGCTTAATAACAACCGACCAAGTGCCAGTCCGACTTGCGCACGGAGATTTCTGTACCATTATCTATAAAAATGAGATGAACCACGTTTTTATATCTCTACTAATTTCTTTACTTTGTTCTTTTTTAAATATTCTTTGTGATAGCTATAACAGAAATACATCATCAATCGGTTCATGGCATACAAACTGGCGACAGACAGATAAACACACGGAAGGACAAAGTCTTAGTAATAGAGTAGCGTTTGTCTTCAAAACCACAAAACCCAAAAAGTTGTATACTATATCTATCTTTTTAAACGTGCTTGTATTATATAACAGTACATAAAGTTTTATTCCACTTACCATTACTCTGACCGCTGGGAGAGTTTTCGCGAGTTTCTCTTGCAATTTAAAATAAATACGTATATACTTATCTCCTTCAAAGCGAGGCTGTTCACATAGACCTCTATACACGAGGTTCTGATAAATCTTCACCCGTCCATAAAACGTTGTAAATATTATAAACACGGGTATTCTGCCTAATTCAATAGAAAAACGCATGGCAGATAATGTAATAAAATGCAATAGGTCGTTACATTGCCAAAAATACGCGTAGTTAGGGAAACACACAACAGCATTGTGAGCGACTATAATCCCCAATACAATGTTAATGAATAATTTGGATTTTTTAAAAATCCTGTTTTGATATTTTCCTACATCTATCTCCCGGTCCTGCTCCAAGTATTCCTGGAGATATCTATTGTTTGTCCATACTGAGATACCTGCGAGACTGACATACTCAAAGGGTCTTAGATAAGTCCTATTCCCTCCAAAGTAAAACGTACTACATGGGCTGGTCAAAACCATTAAGGCTTGAAAGAGTGCCGACAATATACAGAAACTTTTAATTATCAACCGATTCACTTTCGGAATGGGACAATCACAAACGAAACCGAAAATTACGAGTATAATAGATATGAATCGTATATCGCATATGCTTTTAGTCACGTGCATGTTTACCAAATGAGTACTAGCTCAATTCAATACACTAGGACAATCATAATTCCACGCTTTTTACTTTATTGCCTGATGCTTTATCAACATGTCACTTCGATTAATTGAATGAGCCGTAACACAATTTCTATTGAAACAAAACAATTAAGGTGACCTGAATATGTGAAGGTTAACACGGCCGGTTTTTGTGTTGTCCAAATCATTCTTTTAATTTCTTTCTTCATCTGACGTTTTAAGAAGTTATAAATAACTAGATGCGCCCCGCGGTTTTACCCGCGTAAGTCCGTATTACCGTATGACGTTTTAAGAAGTTATAAAAAACTAGCTGCGTGCCGCGGTTTTAATCGCGTAAGTCCGTATCCCGTAGGAATATCGGAATAAAAAGTTGCCAGTATATTATTCCGGTTGCCCAGCCGTCTACGCACCAAATTTAATTGCAATCGGTTCAGTAGTCTTTGCGTGAGAGCAACAAACACACACACATCCTTACAAACTTTCGCATTTATAATATTAGCAGGAGTAGGATAGGATAGTAGGATAAACATTATTTTAACAAATAGAAAAAAATTATAATTAACAAACAACTAAATAACATTTTAGTTGTCAGAACTAGACCAAATTATGGGATATAATAAACGGTGGCTCCGTTTATTATATTGGGACACCAGCTTTCAAATGAAAAAAGAACATTATAACCGGTTCACCCGGTAAAACGCTAAAAGACAACAAACACTCAAATAATGGAGGTTCCCAATTGGACTATTTGAGAACCTCCTTCTTTTTTTTAAAGTTGGTTAGCAAATTGTTAATTGGATGAAAATTTTAAATACAATATATTCAACATTACTCTACAGTCTATACCAATTTTTTCTTTCCACTTATATATATATATATCTATCTTTCCACCTGCATCTTTGTCTGTGTTATCAATAGGTTTTGCCCGTATAGCTCTCGTTCCCGTGGCTTTTCGGGATTAAAACCTTTTTTAACCTTGAATTATTTTTACAACCTAGGGTTAGTGTTTAGAAGAGACAGACCGACAAACAGACAGCGTTACTTTTGTATTTATAATATTAGTAGGAATTGTTACAAATAATCAATGAAGGACATTATCAACCGATTCAAAAAAGGAGGATATTATCAATGTGACTGTGTTTTTTTATTGTGTATGTTTCCTCAGAAACCTTTAATGGATGAACCGCTTTATATGATTCTTATTGCTTTTGAAACAAATCTTATCTATTTGTCCCATTTAAATTTGATATAGTTCTGACAATTTATTCAGTTTTTTACTATCTAATACAGATTTATTAACCCTATAGTAATTCAGTGTTATATTACACCCATTAATACTACATTAACGCATCTTTTCCCGTCTTAATATTATGCAGTTCCTGGATAGTGGAGTAATCCATCCCTGGATTCACACCTCGCGTGGGATACATGAAATAATTAATAAGAAACTAACACGAACATAAACCTAGTGACGCTGAAAAATTTATATTTTCAACCCTAAAACAACGCTCCAAAGTTCATTTTAAATAGTTTCTATGTAGAAGGTTTCGCATCCAACTAATTTTCGTTGAAACTGATTTATTTGTACCGTTCCGCAATTTTATAACACGTGCTCTCTAGTTAACTTTTTCAATTTGAAGTGCAGTTAATTTGAGTACAAAGGCGTTGATTTCCATATTATGGTGATAATAAATCTTGCGATATGAATGTGAGGTTTTAATGAACACATCTTTAGAATGATAGGTGAGATTTATTTACTTTAATTGAATATGACTTGAATGATTCCTTTAGAGTAGATGTAGCATTCCTTTAGAGAAAGAGCTTAAATTACGCAAAGGAAACTTTCTTGTCAATTATTTACTGGCCACTGTTTTCACCTTTAAAATTTACAAACAATATCCTATTAATATTATAAATGCGAAAGTTTGTAAGTATGGATGTATGGATGTTTGTTACTCTTTCATAAAAACTACTGAACCAATTGCAATGAAATTTGGTACGTAGACAGTTGGATAACTGGAATAACATATAGGCAACTTTTTATTCCGATATTCCTACGGGATACGGACTTACGCGAGTGAAACCGCGGGGCAGAGCTATTACTCTTATAAATATTATGAGATAAAACTGAAAGTGCCTAATTTCCAAATATATTTAATAAATATTTAAAGGTTAAACGTTTTCTAATAGTCTTCTTAATATTGAAATGTATATTTATATCTTCTAAAAAGAGTAGAAACATAGTTTTACAATTTTATTGTATAGAGATCTTATTAAAAAAAATTTAGACTGAAGAGCAAACGTTTACTAAATTAAATAAATTCAATTAAGTCTTCAAAAAATGTATTTTAGGAGAAGATAATTAACATAAATTTTATTTTCTAATAAACAACATTTGGAATTAGCTCTTTCAATCAATTTAAAAAGGGTATGATAATGGATTGGTCTAGTGAATTAGAGAAAAAGCGATGTCTACACTTATATAGCATTCGGTTTCTTTACTCATAACGTAATATTACTTATAACGTAATCTATGCTAATGTTATTAATAGGAAATTTGTTTGTTTGCATTGAATAGGCATCGAAACTGTTGAATCGATTTGAAAATTTATTTTACCAGCAGACAGCTAAATGATTTCTGAGTGACATTTGCTATCCTTTCCCGGGTGACCGGGTAGAGCTGGAACTGAAAATGTTATATTTAGTTTAAGCGAATATCATGTAAAATATTGAATGTATGTTTTTTTTTATGTCACAGACGGCAATGGAGCTGGTCCTTTACAGACCTTACGCCTCTACAAATGGATTGCCGACTTTTTTTTGAGAAGGGATTAAGAAAGGATTGGCGAGAGGAATAAAGGAAAGGGTTGGGAAGGGAAGGAAAAGGATATATGATGCCTTTAACTTAAAAACGAAAATACTTTTAATAGTAATGAACAATACAAACATAAAAAATAGTCTGAATTTTAAGCTGAATTACAGGAGAGTGAAGCCGCGACAAAATAGCAAAAGCTACCTATTGATATTCAGAAACATACTTGATAAAAGTACGAATGGATCGAACACCAAATCAAATAAATAGCTAAAGCCCATGAATACAAATTTAATTACTTCCAAACGACTAACACTTAATGTTTATTGCCAATTTAGGTCACAGACATTACGTCTAAAGTACTGTCGTGCTTGTGTTCATTCCTTTAGGCCATTGGATTAACGTGATTTTATAAGAATTCGAGAACAAATACTAGGATTTATCACTTAGTTAGAAAGTTATTAAATTGTACAGTACAAAGTGTTAATCTTACATTATCCAGATATCTTAGAAGAAAGCAGATGACAAAAATATATACTTGTGAGTGACTAGGTATACAGTGTACATTTTCTATGTGGGAGTCGAGTAGGTATGCTTCGAATCGAATTAGGCCAGCTCACGTTGCTCGCGCGCTCGCTCGGCGTGAAATAGTATCATGCTACTGTGTCTCGTACATAGTGAGTTGGGGACTCGGAGGCCCACTTCCTTTTCCTTAGCCCTCCCAGTCCATTTCTTCTTTCCAGTCGTCAATTCTTTCCTTATCCCTTTCTCTTTAAAAGCGCATTTGCAGAGGCATTATCTCTGCGTGCGTTCATAGGCGGTGGTGATCGCTTGAAATAAATTACAATAAATAAAAATGAAATAAAAAAAAAGAATTCTCTGCACATCATTTTTCTTATGACCTTGATCTCCACACGCAGTTTAGCCCACGTAGTCGAACTAAAATCTCATGGAATTGGGATATTACACGGCGGTAAAAAGAATCTTTTATCACTCTCTAGTAACCTATCTCTAGACGCAAAATCACAATAACAAAAGAGAGTGAAAGAAAGCTAACAAACAACTTATAATTTTATAATATTAGTAAAGTTATGTCTGTGTATAGATATACTTATACCCAAAAATAAATTATACCGTTTGACCTCATTCTATTTAACTCAGATGTAAAGGATGAAAGTTACAGCCAACTCATAAAATGGTAATCCATATCAACGCAGAACGACTAAATATTATTTCAGACCTGCATAAAATTAGGACAATCAGGATAAAGTCAACACGAGGCAGACGTTTTACAAACAACAACCAAACTTGGGCTCATTATGTATTTACCTCGGTTGTATTAACAGTTAACGGTCAAATGAGTGTCAAAGTTTGTACATTTCTACCTTATAATTATATGATATTGATTATTGGTGCTTGGAATTAGTTAGGTTTGTTGTTGAGTTGTTTTTAATTATTACTATTAATGTTTTGTAACTGATGTTCAATATGGCGATTATAATTGTCATTTTATGTGTTTTTATATTGTGAATCGATGTTCGATTACTGTTAGATTAAATCATTAGCATATGAAGGGACGTAGAGGATGTACAAATCTACTGTCGGAAATAAATTTGCCGAAAAATGTTTAATCTTATACCTCTTAGGTAAGTCTTTGTTATCATATATTTTTTGGATAGCATTACGTGGTTTATTGTATATTATATAGATCAGGCTCCTAAGTTGTCTTGCTCGATGTCTTTCAGAAATATTTTCCCCATAGAGTAAATAGAAAAGTTCAATAACCGAGATAAATGAATTTTAAGATACATCATGCGAAGCTTTCTACTACATTACTACTTTAAATGTTGTGACCGCGCTTTCTCCCGCGTAGCTAATGGAAGAGTTAGACAGCCCCGCAGTTTTTCCTGCATAGTTCCCGTCCCGTATTTCTTGAGTTCAAATTGTCCTCTGTCGGGTCTCGATCTATCTTTCTTTCAAATTTCCTTTCAATTCTCAGTGGCTAAGGCATGAAGAAGAGGAAGACAGAGAAATTTTCTAATTTTCAATATCGAATAGGGATAGGGGATAGATAGATGCACGTACTCGAAGCGTGACCCAATTTACGCCTAAGCATCCATCCAACGCCACCATATAAAAAATGCAAGTTTTTAATTTATTAGACAACAATATTCTCGACTGCATTCAGCACAAATCCCCTTCCTCGTTTCCTAGCTCAGTGAACTCACTGAGGTGCAATTCCTTTGTACGTATTGACGGAATATGCGACATGTAATTTTCCAAATGGGATACAACTACGTCATAAATACTGGATGTTATGGTTGGGTAATGTAGCGTTATTCTTTGGAGGTTTTTCTCTGGAATGAATAAGATAATTCGAGCCACAAAGAGCACATGAAACTTTTCAACCGGCGATCTCAAAATCGAAGGAGGTGAGAACCACCTTTGATTTGACTGTTTACTTGTTATACTTTGTTGCTCGTTAACCCTGTGTATTGTTAACCGAAAGACGCGATTCTTTTTGTGTTTGATAAGAAATAGTTGTCATTTGGTCTCATTATAAGAGGGATACGTTGACTCCAGGAACTGTAATCTGTTTTTATTTAAAGGAATTACAAGTATTTATTGGGCGTTTATAAATATTAGCCCTCATTTATTCCTACTTCTGGACATAGTATCACGGTCCATGCACACCACACGGCAGTCTCTGTCTATGTCGCGTTAGTAGAAAACACATGCTGTTTTTGATTTGAATTGTTAAGAATTTCCAGTTAAAAATAAAATTCCCAATTTGCATACTAAGTACGTATACTTATCTCAGTATTTATGTCTTCCGTCTGTAACCACTCTGAGTAATGAGTCACTTATTTATTGTCGCGTTTATGAGAGGGGAAACATCGTGAAATTAAATGAATTCATGGCCGCAGAGTAAACATTCTTCATAATTTAAATAATGCTTAAAAAAATCGACCATTCCTGCATACTACTGCATATAGCAGTAGTATTATTTATTTAATCAAGAAATGCAATAAATGAAATGCTCGTTTTATTTTATCGTTATTACTTTGTTTCCCGCCGTCTATTTGTCTGTATGCTTAGATCTTTAAAATTATGCAACAGATTTTGATGGTTTTTTTATAGATAGTAATTCAAGGGGAAGGAAAAATTTCACGGCAATCTTCTGAGGGCAAAAACTAGTACATTATATTTTAAATAGATTTCGTTTGTCAATATGTCTTAAAAATGTTTCGTGTTTTTTGGTTTCATCATAGATTTATGAAGAGAATCATTTATCTAGTACGTTTTTTACGTGCCTTGGTACATAAAATTAGTATTGCCCTTTTCCTATTATAATGCAGATTTTTTTAGATTATCCTAAACACAATGCGGATTATACATATTTAAGGTTAGGATACCGTGATGACGTAACATACGACAAAAACATTGAAAACATAAAACAAACAGTTAAAAATAAATTTAATTCAGCCCTAACAAGGGATATAAAAGGAGAAAGCGGTATCGGAAAATGTCGATTGTACTCTTCACTTCCCGATCCCACTCGAATCGGAAGATTAAAGGAAAGATTTCGGCGTCCATTTTTGATATTCTGTTTTATTTTGCAAAGCCATTTGAACCGCGATTATCTATGGCTTTGTAAGGATTTCTTATTATAAAATATTTTATCTAAACCATGAAATACTTTCATTCTTTGGTATTTGGCGAAACCCGGCAATTGACTTTTAACGATTTTTTGTGTTTGATTATACGTTTGTTCATAGTACTTATCCTATAAATAAACTTATTCATGACCAGACTATATTTTCTGGTTTCATTAAAACGAATAGAGTTAATCAATGAGCTTTCATTAAACCAAATATATTCTGTGAACAATATAATTGGTAGATAAAGGTAGACTAGAAGAGTTATAATAAAAGAGTGCACAAGTTTACACACGAGTATAATATGTGCATTCCCTTTGCAAGAACTTTCTCGACCACACACAGATTAATCTAAAAGTACGGTTTTGTTTTTTTTTTAAACAAATTTTTTGAGAATTTTTTAAAGAATTAAAAAAACAGGTTATTATATAATAAGGCGTTATTCGAACCCGCGTCGTTTATCCGAACCGGCCATTAAAAAATTGAATGCTATGAAAATAAATTAAATTAATTTCCTTATTTATCTCTAATGGTATCATAAATGTAAAAGTATCTCTGTCCGTCTGCTTTACGCCCAAACCACTTAAGCAATTTGAGTTAAATTTGGTCCTTTCTCGGACCTCAAACTATCACATAGAACAGTTATTTTATCCGGAATATTCCACAATAAACTATACAGGGAAAAGCCGCGTGTAGGAAGCTAGTGTATTTATATTCGAATAGTTTTTCGCTTTTAAATTTTAATATCTACTATTGAGCCATTGAGCCGTTCTTGAGTTACAAGTGGTGTGTCTAACACGATTTTGTTTTATTTAACTAGACCAAGAATCGTCTGGGGTGATAAAGTTACTTCGCAGTAAACAATTTACAAATTAAATTTAGATCCTCCTGAGCACACGAAAATGTTGTGTGGTTCGGCTATGAATAATAAAATTTGTAATTAGAAACTAATTAAATAAGGAATCAGAGTTGTGTAATTGTTTTTTCATTACGATCCCGTGGTCCGTTCATTTTAGCATAATTTAAAAATCAATATCACTGAATAGGGCGTTGAAAAGCAATAAGATGTTATATATGTTTTGTCCAAGTCTTGTTTTAGTCTTCCCTCTTTCTCATAGAATTGATACTTAAATATAAATGTGGTTTTTATATGATAAGGAGTATATAGTTCCTTTCTTTACGGATGTAAATAGCAATCGTTTCATAGGACAACTCTATCTTCACCAATATTATAAATGTCAATGTAAATTTGTTTGTTGCGCTTTCATGTCTAAACTTATCAACTAATTTCTATGTAATTGGGTAAGAGTGTAGTCCGAGACTCGAGAAAGGACATTGACAGTTTTTATCCCGGAAATATTTTCGCAAAACAATTATATAAATCGGTCTAATAGTTTTTATTTACATTGTGATAAACAAAATATTATAATGCTGGTTGGTCCATTAGTTAATAAAATTTTGACAAAATAGACTTATGTTTTAGAAATTTTTAAAGACATTATAAAAAACTAAAAATTAAATTTAGAATTACATTTGTTAATAAATTAATTCTATGTAACAAGCTTGATGCTCTCTACTGCATTTTAATGCGTGATACAGATATTCCACACCATACTGTGACATTAAAACTCGTCTTAATAATATAATGCTAGAGAACTCGATATAGTGGTTACCTAACACCTCTTGAATTTTTCGTTATCCTCATTAGCACGTGTGCATGAATCGTATATTATTTTAAACTAGCTGCGCCCTGCGGTTTCACCCGCGTAAGTCCGTATCCCGTAGGAGTATCGGGATAAAAAGTTGCCAATATGTTATTCCAGTTATTCAGCTGTCTACGTACAAATTTCATCGCAATTGGTTCACTAGTTTTTGCGTGAAGGAGCAACAAACACACACATCCCTACAAACTTTCGCATTTATAATATTAGTAGGATTCTTATAGGTCTAACGATATATAACTTCGCAAATTAATTATTTTCTGTATAATTAATGAAATGGTTGAGAATGCGCAGCCGGATGTTTAATATCCGTTTAATTAATAAGCACACTGACACAATTGAATGTTCACGGAATCCATTGTATATTCTTAATTGGTGTGACCCTTTATCTTCTTTAATTAGATGTATTGTCAACGACTTATACGCTTGAAATATTTCTTATGTTATTCAGTTGAAGAAAAAAGCCGTTAAGAATGTTGGCTCTGTATTTTAATGATGAAAGCTTTCCATTTGAGCTTTGTTATATTTTTGGCATACAATTAGAGATGATTCTATTCGTTTTCCTTTTTATAAGGTATAACTGTTAAAAATAAAAGAAACGTATACTAAATTCTGTTAAACGTACTTAAACTGTACATGTATTTGAGAAACAAACTCGTGAGCTAGAATGTGCATTGTGCAGTCCGACCGCATAGAATGGAAAGAATTTCATGAAGTGTATATTGTTTCCTTGTGCTCCAAATGCAATACTGATTCTTGGTTTTGTTATCTATTTTTATTGACAATAGATAAAGTGAAATGAGTTGAGAATTTCTCGTGCTAATAAATTCCTAACTATTTATATAAATAAAAATCGCCAAACAAACTCTTCTGCTTTATGTTATTATCGGTATAGATTTAAAAATAAAATTTGTTGATTTCCCTTGTAGAAACCTTGAGATATACAATGAGCTTTTTTATGTGCTTTGTTATTCCGTCTTTAATTGATCAGAATATGATTGTAATTATTTATAACTCAAAGATTTTGTTTTGTAGTCTTGTTAATGCGCCTTATTGCATTGCTGATAAGGTTAGTTTTGTAAAATGTTTTGATTCAATAACTGTAATTTCTATAATCACATTCCAGTAAAATTTTGTACAGGATATTTTTGATCAAAGAGTTAAAAGAGAAGAATTAAGAATCTCAACGGATCAACTGTACGTGGCAGTTAGATAGATAGCATAACATGTTTACTAGTATATACTATATACAGCAATAATATTTAAAAACAGGCAATTAAGGATTGACAAGAGATATATAAGATCTAGGAAGAGTAAGAAAAAGGAACCGCGATATACTTACCATAGACCGTCATCCCTTACATCAGGTGGAATATGTTAGACAGCCTGTTTTCAAACGTCTCTCTATATCACATGAAAGAAGACGATTCTTCATAACGGCATGATCTTAAGAATATCAAATACAATTCGAACAAAAGAGACGAAGATTCGTCAATACTTAAACTATTCGCAGTGCACCTTTCAGACTTTCACGTTTACAACTCCAAGTTAATTTTAATTAGGAAAGTTAAGCAATTAGCCGCTTTACCTTCGTTAAACAAGCACTGAATTCATTTGTGAGGCAAATTGGAATTGTTAATTCGATTGTATTGCATTGCGAAGAGATTGTCTAAGAATAGTATGTGTGAAGCTATATATGTAAAAACATAAAATACATAATATAAATCTAGTGCTCAGTAATTTTTATTAGGTTACCACATGAATAAATTAACACTAGAAGGTAATTTTTATTGATAAAATACCAGAATACCAACTGAATTAAATCAGGTCAACAGATTGATATATTGTGAAGGAGTAATAAGTTGACATTCAATGTACAAGATCTTCGAATATTCAAACTATATCCTTTTATTCTAATATAGTTAACTATATTTTTAGTGATAAGGTTAGCGTGCCAATCCGAAAGACTAAAAAATCAGTTTTTTCAATCTTAAATAAGTTTTCTGTACATAAAAAACACTATTAATTGACATTATATCTTAACAACATTCACAAAAAAACAATAAATATATAACAACTAAACAGATACAGCCGAATCTAATTCAGTGCCAGGGAATCACATTGAAAATTACAAACACTTCTGTTATTCAAAATGGGATTATCCTGAACATAGGCTAAATATATACTAGAGAATCTCGTCCGTAGATCAACCGTTAATTCCATACAAATCTAGAAACAACTTCAGACATCTGCCGTCTCTAGCAATTAATTCGACCCCTGATCTGTTACTTAACACCAATTGCCGTGTCAAGTGCTTTTAACCGCTCAATTGATGACCTCAACTGCGTCGTTTCACCTGCTGTTTCTATGATAATTAAATACGTGAAATATTTTTCTTTTTCCCTCCTTATTTTATAGAAAAAAATTAATAACAAGCGCGAGTTACGTAATGTATGACTTAAAAATAAATATAAATATTCATATAACTTAATTTGCTTTTTTAGAAATTAAGTAGGTATTAGGCCCATTTGATTACTGATTCGAATAAATCATTTTATTAACTTGTTTATAATATTTGACTGTCTGTTACTTTAGGAATTTATTTAATTATAGTATAAAATAATTTGTGTTACAAAAAACTTTGATTTATAAAATTCATACTGTAAACGTTACTAAGAAGATGGTGTATATGAACAACCAGCGGTCCACCTGACCTATAATGCAATTGCTACAATCAAAGATCACGTACACATCAGATTGTGAATACTTTTTTATCGGTCCAGTAGTTCCTGTGGTTAGCGCGTTCAAACAAACAAACTTGTCAGCATTATATTTTTACTAGTCGTCCGCCCTGGCGTTTACCCATGGTACATATTAGCCTATAATATATAACAATCAGGGATCATGTATAAATACACCGGTAATATAATTTTTGAAAGAAAGCAAAAGAATTTTCAAAAAATTGGTTCAGTACTTACTGAGATTAACGCGTCCAAATAACTAAACAAAGTCTTCAAGGCTATATTATTTTTAGGTTAAAATAAATGAACCTTATTACCATGAAATCGCTTAATTTAATGACGTAGAATAATTTCATTAATTTCATTATAACCAAAATAATAAACTATTATATATTAACAAACCGAATCAACCATACAAAATCTCACTAACATCAAGTCCAAAAAGATAATCAAACTATATTACAGGTATACAGATTACGTATGCATAATTTCGAGTACCATTACCTTTACAATTACGAGAAATCCAGATAGTCGTAAATCACTCGTCTGAGGTAATACGCTAACTTCACCGTGCATTGCTTTAATAAATTCAGTTTCTATTACACGAAGACAGTTGCTATTCCAAGTTAAGCATATACGCAGCTATCGTATATGAAATCTGAAGGGAGAATTTAAATTGTAGTTTGAATTTCAAATACAGCAATCATCGGAGGAGCGTGTTTCGCTTGGTTACAAGCAGTTACATTTGTCGTTCATTTTGCTTGAAACGATCTTAGCGAGACTCGTATGCTAATAGGTTTTTTTATACAAGAATCTAGAACTGTTTCGCCTATATTCGAATCATTAGCATTGACAAATGATTAAACGTGAAATAGGCCGAGAATTCAGGTCGCATCGGTGCAGACTCTAATCGTAAGAAACAGAACAGGAATCAGACAGATGTATAATTATTATATACGTTTCATAAGTATATAGCAATTAAGACGAATTTACAACAAAGATTATTCATTACCCAATACTTTATAGAATACTAGTATTCCGCTCTGGTTTCGGACGGGGTACATATATATATATATATACATGAGAGATCATATACATATCTAACGGTAAAAATTTTTTCGAAATCGGTCAAGTAGTTTCTTAGATAATCGCGTTCAAACAAACAAACTGTTCAGCTTTATATTATAAGTACTAACTAAGCTATACGACCCGGCTCTACCGGAGTAGTCATTTATCGTAATTTAATACTATAAACTATCCTATCTTTTAAGCTGGATCAAACCGCATGGTGTGTAAATTTTATTTAAATCGTTTAAGTAGTTTAGGTGTCCATCGCGTCAAATAACGTGACACGTCATATACATGTCAATACAGTAGATGGCAAAAGCTAATAGATAGATAATTTTAAGCGTTTCACCGATGTCAACGTTATAATAACTTTCTCCCCCATTGAGATTAGATTGATATTCACTATTCATACAGCGTGAAAATGCATGCTACGTGCTTTATTATTTGTATGACTGCTTTTAACAAACCCACAAATAATATAAATTGCATTTCTCATTAACACTTGCGTTGAAACTAGTTAAATTATGTCCCATACTGCACGCTCATATGCATAATGTTTTAATGCACCTTAGGTTTGTCCAGCAATGCACAACACTACGTTGCATTATTTCACTGTTAATTTAAACTGCTAGAAGGGTTAAAAATACTTTTAATTAAAAACATTGAAAGGCTTATTAATGTATAGTTAATGTTTCAATTATGAACAAATGCAATTTAATAAAACAAGGTTGTGTAGAAGAGATATTGTTATTTTTTTTATTAAAAAAGTAAGAAAGAGCATATAAACTCAATGTTTGTTAAAATCGCATCAAACATCTCATGAAAAATGTATATAAAGATAAACTAATTGCCTAGTATATGTAACAATCATTTGTTTTTGAAGTAGGTACAAACCTAGTATGGAGAAGGAGTTAATAGTATTTTTGGAATATATTATGCTAATTTCTTTATTATGGCAGTAGTTATATTACTTCTCAATATCATCTAATTTGCCTTTATCATTAGCTTTCCGCAGCTTCCCCCATGGTACGTATGTACCATGGGGAGCTATGTATATAGCCTATAGCATTAAAGGCAAAGATATCTAAGTAGTTTCTGAGATTAGCGCAAACAAAGATCCTCTTCAGTTTTTATATAAGGAAATAAATTAGACCTCACTATATTTAGTAGAGAAGAAAAGAATATAAACTATTAAGATTTAAAAGAATAATGTAAATGATATAAATAAAATTGGAAATTTATTCTCCTTATGAAAAACATTCTCAATCGGAGTACTTGTATATTCAGGTAGTAATAGCTAATTGATATTATACGGAAATGGCTGAATGAAAATAATGTAAAGTATGAGTATCACACAATACAAAAGACAGCTCCTAATGACCAATGGCAATAAATTGTACGGTCAAGCAAAATTCAACATTACGTAACGTTCATAAAGTGCATTTACGTAAAAATTGTAGTGATGAAACTTTCGCTTATATGAGAACAATGGGTTGCAATGCAAGCGGAGAAGGGAAATCAACGAAAGTGCTTCTCAAACTTCGCCAATAGTTAACTAACACTTCAGATAAATCAGTATTAAGTGCTATTGAAGTTTTCTATATTAATTTGATGTTTTACAGTCAAAAGCTGCTTTAAGAAAATAAGCTGGATTTCGGATAAATTGTATAAAATAATCAAATTCAATCGTTCCTTCTTAACTGCTTGTTTCGGAGATAATATTAGGGGATCGACCAATTTTCCTTCATTCCTTCGATTTATTTTCTTTCGCATTTGTTGCGTAACAATTTATTACCTTTCGCGTGTATTTGAAATTCCTTCGTTTGATTGTAAATTTGCAGTTTTTATTTTTATTCTAATTTTCTTATTTCCCGATAAACTGGAACTTTGGATAGTGCCGTAGATAAGGAATTTATAAAAAAAAACACCACTAATTAGATTATCATTTGATAGTTATATAATTACAATTTAATTAAAGGGCTGGAGGCAAATCAAGTAAGTGTTTTGTACCCAGGATTTCAGATAATTTCGATACACTAAACAAAAGGAAGCCAGTATTTATTTAAAGTCCTCTGTATAGCGCTATTAAAATTTCATACATATATCACAAATTTGGGGTGAAACAGTAGCATACTATTCTATTTATAATAATCGTGTCAAATAGCAATAGAGTAGATTCAGAATCGCTCTTAAATTTGTCCAAAAGAAATATCTTCCTATGCGTGTATTAGGGACTAACAAATGCGATGAAATGGATTTTTAACATTACTGCCAGGAGATAAGTTGTTATTTTCAATGAATGTTTTTTGCATATTTTAAATGACCCTATAAAAAATCGATTTTGAATATTATTGTATAAAGTACGTTGATGAGAAATTTTGTAAAGTACGTTACTAAAAATAGCACATTACAACTTACTAGCATATTAATAAGCATTTAACAAACTACATAAAAAATTCCCGCCAAAACAAGGTCTGAGTAGTGAGTATCAAGAAAAATGCAAAGACTTGTACAATATGAAATATTCAAACCATCACAAAGCCCTGGAGAGTTGATGGTCTAGTTATTTAGAGGAAACTCGATTTCATTATTCAAGCTGAAAGTGCTTATACATGCACCATCCGAGACGAGGTTGGATGTGTCAACATCGTAATTTGCATTACATTTTAGTAATTGAATTTCGTGGTAATATAATGACAACATTGTATTGGATAGAAAATTAAATGGTATAAACAAGAGAGCGCGCGTGGAAGCGTCGATTGTGCTGTCCCATTACATGTTAACGATCAGAGCTTGATGTTAGCTTGATGTCGCAGTTGCATACAGTTTTTGAAGTGAAACTTCTTTAGAATCGTTGTGATTTCAAACCTGATGCAACGGAAAAACGATAGGTAAGAGACACAAATACAAAATGTGTAGAATGAAGCTGGCGAAGAATGAGACAGAAATATACATACTATTTTATATTTTATACCTATATATATTCATCTCATTCTTTTGTCGATTTACTGTAGTTTCACTTCTTTAGTGTGTCAATCGCACACACACCTTTTTTTATCTTAATCTTGTCAACACATTTCAAAACGCTCACCTTATTATAGTCACCAGCTTGTTTCCTAAAGTACGTACGTAAATTCCTTTAATTAATACATGAGAATCATTATAACATTTATACTAAATATCCAATATAAAATCAAGATCCCAAGAATCTGTTAAATGCAACTGAGATACGGGATATACCTATGTAAATTAGTTAGCAAGTTCTATCTGGGGAGTTTGGCCGGTCCATTGGCGGGAGCTGCCGTGTAACAGTGATCTATGTTTGTTACTGCAATATCAACTTTGGACGGTTGTCATTTGCTTATCGTTAACACGATTGTTATATTATTGTAATTATGTTATACCGGGCAACTAAGGTGGTTGTGCTGATGGTGAGTGATGACCCATGAGCATTTGGTAAAGAGGCTGCAAATGCGTTGCCCGCTTTCAATGGTAAAGGATAGGGAAGAATTGAGGATGAGGATAAAGGAACGATCTACGAAAGGTGTGGAAATGAATATGGTCATCCAGCTACCCGCTCACTCACTCACTCACTCACTCACAGCTCCAGCTCAACTAACCGAACGAAATTCAGTATGCTACTATAGCACGCCGATCTTCTATGGGGTGTGGTACCTTCATCAGTGTGAGCTGGCCAATTCGTGCCGAAGCGTGCTCCACTCCCAAAGTTAAAATTTTTAGATATGTTACATACTTTAGATAAATGTTACACTAATTATTCACCTTCGGCTTTGCGTACAAGATATACAGTCCCGGAGTTTTCCCTCCATAGTTTTTGAGTCTTAAACTATATTTTTGTACCAAATTTAATGCAAATCGGTTCAGAGATTTAAGTGCAAAGAAGAGGCAGATAGACAGAGTTATTTTCGCAGTATCAGGGATTTATGAATAGGTATTTTTATATTGAATCTTCATATACAATTTTTTTGAAAACTTATTGGCACTTAAGAATATCGAAAACGAATCAATCCAATTAATGCAACGCCAGTTAAGACTGTATGTTTTTAATTTTTTTCTTATTAATGTAGCATTTAACATTCAACTTTACGCGTGATATATTTAATGCTATTAATTAAGTTACGACAATATTTCAACATTCTTCTTATTATTATATTTCAAAAATCATTAAACTATAAATATGGAATAAAGATATCTAATTCTATAAATTGCAATATAAGAATCACCATCAGTTTACGCCAAACAGCATACAAAGCGAAGTGGAAACCAAGTAATAATTCATACCATTAACAGTTATAGTGTAAATTCTATTATCCAGTGGGAGCTGCCAACTGTTCTTAGCATACTAATTCAAGGAAACTAGCTTCTGAGAAAAGCCAAGACTCAAACTCTTGGAGTTTTCTAATTACGCTTCTACAACCATTAAGAGTTGAGACTCACCCTTTTATAGCAGAAAGATGCTAAATGAAATAGTGTTGCGTCATTTAAATATATTTTTATGCAAATAGAATTACGGACCAGGGTAGTTTTCGTTGTCTGTTGTCTTATTTTAATTAAAAATAAATTGATTATCTTTTGGCGAATAAAGGAGCTATGTGAGTGTATCACAGCGTTGTTCTATAATAGTATGGATACTGGATGTGCAAACAATTCGTTTATGATAGATAGTTCAAGAATAATTGAGCTTTTAACAATTCATACAAACTTTTTCCAATAAATAGCAAATAAAATTGAGTTTGCAAAATGTATGTTATAAATAAGCGATTCATTTCATTAATATCCATTTTTAATGTGTGTTATACACAAAATAACAACCGACCACATAATTATAAAAACACAATGCAACAACATGCTGAATAATATATTATTTTGCTTAGGTGCTACAAAAACTCTGGAACAACCATCAAATTGTTTTCAACTCTTTCTGAACTCTTTTCAACTACTGACGCAAAAAGAGGGGGGTTATAACTTTCTGCCTCTGTGTGTATGTATTTAAAGCATTTTTTTTTCATTTTAATGCCAGTTTCCTTTCTGTGGTTCTTAGTTATATTTGTGTGAAAACAGAGCTAAGAGGGGGACCGCCATGTCAATGTCAAACTTATCGCCAATGTGATATTGAATATTTTTTCACAACTCCCTCAATATAGTTGTCAAATGCGTGACTAGTAAATTATCTATGTCAATTTTAATTTCATTTAATTGGATTCTTTAGTTTATACATTATACTTTATGGTTTGCTGTAACTGTGTCTATGATTGAAAACAAAAATATATTCTTAGAACTCCATACAATTACCTATATGACATAATCCAAAATACTATTCACAAAATAATATGAGCTTTAATAATCTAAAAGATAAAAGATATGCAATGCGTATACATACGCATAACCTCTTAGAAATAGCAAACCGCTCTTGCACCCGCGGCTTTACTCGCGTGGTAAACAAGCTCAAAAATAGACAATCCAATAATATAAACAAAAACCATTAAACGCTTTCTTTAAACACATCCCGAAACAATGCTAATAAACTAATCCAGAATTATAATCAATAAGGCGGGTGCATACGACCGAATTAGCCCACGGGTTAGCTTAGGTCAATACAATTATGTGTAATTGTCTGAAGCTCATACCCTCACTTGTTTTATCGTCCGCGTTGGTGCTTGTGTACTGTGTGTGTTTGTGCTAAATTTGTGATCATTCTAGAGTTTTTGGTAAGCTATTTATTATTATTATTAGTTGAGCAAATAATTTTATTGCATCTCGGATACATATACAGATTTTTATTTTTGAGGCATTTATACACGAATTTAGAAATTAAACGAAATGTCGTGATAAATATTATAATGAATAAATCGCGTTAAAAATCTGTTAAGAGAGGCTTTAACTTGACATGCACGTCGGCAAAAAAAAATGTCCTAATTTCTATGTGAATTAATTCCAATGAGACCGTTTTGAAATTTTTTGGATTGCATTTATGTACTTAAGCATATATCTTATATAATAAAAATGAGATTGTTTGATAAAACTCAAACTTTAGTAATATAACTCAAAATCAATGCAAAGTTAAGAAGTAGTAAAGTATTTTCTTTTGGAAATAACATTAAACATGTAACAGTGGAATATTTTGTTTAAATTAAATCTCGGAATATTACATTTTTAGTTAAGATTTTCTCTCATGTTACTAAGGTTGAAACATAATTAATTAGATAACACAATATAAACACGAATTACGCGACATGCTACGAAAAACTCGATCGTTTCATCAATCGGGGAGCTATCAAAACTTTTACATAAAATCTCGCATTCCGCTTTCCGATTCTTTGATGTTCCTGTCACTGTGTCTGACATGCGAAGAAACTCTAATCGTATTAAGGTCCAAGAGCCTATGCTTCAAAGAATAATATTTGGATTTTTTAGGAAACGTTTGAGCAATTTTACAAGGCTTTTAACATAAATGAATGTAAATAAATGTACGTAATATCGTTTTTAATTATTTTCAGTGTAAGGCATGATTGTAGGTATTAAAAACCAGTGGTGGCTCAGTGGCGAGAACATCGGATTTAAAAACAATAAGTCGGGGTTCGAGAGCGGGCGAGCCTGCAGGAAATAAATTCATTTTTCAATTTATCTGCACATGTTGATAACATCACCACTGCTTAAAACGGTACAGGATAACATCTTGAGGAAACCGGCATGTCCAAGAATCAAAAGTTCGACGACATGTGACATCTGCCAACCCACACTTGGCCAACGCTCATAGGAGGCCTGTGTCCCAGCAGTGGGAACATATATGGGCTGATGATTATGATGATGATAATGATTTTAGAGTCACGCTGACGATTCGCTGACCGGCGGTGCTGACAGCCAGAATGTTTGAACCTCTATGCACCAAATACGCTGATACCTATCCGTATTATATTACGCTTCGTAGAGGCTCACACGTTTCGACTGTCAACCTAAATATGTTATATTTAGGAAAAAAATGTTATTATCATTATGTTATCGCGTAAAAATATAGTAGGTATGTACTAGCCATTTGGTACTTAATGAGTTATGAAATAAAAATATAAATAGGTCTATAATATAATATTCATCATGTTTCCCTTCGCTTATTGTTAGTAGTATTCCGGTTATCTTTATTATATATACTGTTAGATTTATGCTGTTATCATTCTTAACGCGGCTGATAATTTGGACGATATTTCAATTGAATCTTTAATAAATTAATAACGAAATGTTAACTAACTCCTAATCTACTTCAACACGGGGAAGCACCTTTAATCAAGTAAGTAGTTCCGAATAAAATTGCCTAATGGAATTTAATTTTGAGTCTCTTTGATTGATACGAATTACTCTGTAATTTTCTTGTAACAAAAGTCCCTTTGTTAATTTAAATCTTTGAAACAAAATTGTCGTAATCCCAAAATGTAAGTTAAATGTATGTTTACAAATGTATAAGACAGTTAAATTCCTTCCTTTGTTTCTTAAAGAAAATTATGTTTGTTGTTCGTAATTGAATAGAATATTGTCCCTTCCTGAATCGTTATATCATTTCAATTCTTCCAAATATTGCTTTGGGCTTCAAAGTTTTACGGTATGGGGTTTATTTTTTACTTAAGATTCTATCGTATTTTTTATGTAACCGACTTTAGACTCGATTTTGTACCACTTTAACTGACAGATTTAATTCAAACTTTGCACACTTACCAATCGGTGACAATACATTGATTTCATGAGCTTACCTATTATTCTGATTAGGATTGTCAGGATTTAAAAAATCGAAATCATTTCCTTATGAATATGAGCAAGTGAGACAGTGAATTGTTTCTGTTATGTCTTTTTTTTTAACAATATTAATATTTACTTTAAAATACAATCAGTATTTTATTAACATTTTTAGTAAATGTATATAAAGAGCTCGGAAACATCCTGTTTGTACGCAATCCATACGATCTTTTGTTTATTCAGATCAAATAGACTATTCCGATATAGTTGAAATTCATACGTTCAATTATTAGTCTATTTTCCACAGCGTTCTGGTAATTTTTTCTGCGGTTTTATTTGTCCAAGTATCGCTGTCGTGAACGTTTCATTTATAAATTTACTTTTCATAAATATTTCTTTGTTTCTAATAGATTTTTCTGTATCATTCAATATTGTCTTGTGAAAGGTTGATTTTGAATGTATCTTTAATTTATTTTCGTAATCTATCTCAGTATTTATATTGAGTGATTCTTGTAGGAGAATAAATAAGATGAAGAATATTCATTACACTGAAAAACGAATTTATTTAAGCAAATCATTGAAGGGAGCAAAAACATAAATCTGAAAATTTGAGCTCTGTACAATGTAAATTATTTAAACTACTTTCAATTTGTACATTAAATAAATCATCGTTTACTAATGTATCATGAATTATTAATTTTCGTGTGTATATAGGTAGACGTATAATTTCATTTAATTCGATCGATTTGTATCGACTGTGGGAGTCGAGCATGCTTCTGTATGGCTTTGGGCTAGCCCGCATCGGAGAAGTACCACACCCCGCCAGAGAACTGGCTTGAAATAGAAGTCTATTACTTTGGTGAATGGAGGAGTTGGAGGCCTTTCCTTCTCCTCCTCACTCTTCCCAGTCCATTACTTCTTTCCAGTCGTCAATCCTTTCCTTATCCCTTACTCCTTAGCGAGCAGCGCATTCGCAGAGGCGCTACTCCTGCGATTGATCATCAAGTGAATCATTAGATCATTTGCCCGCATCGATATAAATAAAACAGTACATAGGAATATTGTACAATGGGTGGTCTTTTCATTAACCAGTCAACCAGTGATATAGAAACACTGGTATAATAAAATTTAAAAGGCGTAAGAGAAATAATTGCAATAGTATCAAATGATAAATACAAAACCATGATAAAATAATGATATCGAAATCACAGACATTGTTATCTTTCCGATACATGGGAAATTAACCCTTACTAACTCTATATCTATATGACCAATAGAAGGATTAAAATCAAAACAACACCCAAATAGACAATCCGTACCAATAATCATTGATGGCATGCGGGTTAACATCATAGTTATCAACTATTGTTAGACCATCAAGTTGAGCGGGTTGTCAATACAAACTGAAGATTATAATCGATATTGTACTTGGGGTCTATTGTATTCAACAAATTTTAGAATTATATACCATAGTAATAGTATAATTATCTTTAGAAGTTTATTGTTATTATTATTCTATTAATTGATACAATGTCTTTTAGAGCAAATGTGAAAGTGTAAGTTCTAGAAATGCTGTTTTCGTCGATTTGGTTTTACCACATTTCATATGCTAGTTAGTCATTTAAGGAATTGCGTCTTATAAACGGGATTGTGTTATTTTGCATGTAACATTATATTCTTCATTAGATTTTGCCCACAGCTTAGCACACGGTAAATTCGGATTAAAACCTCTTTCCCCGCTTCTCTCTATGTTACAATACATATAAATCCTCCTCTTGAATAAGAAAAAAAATTATAATTAAATAAAAATGGTTGCCTGTAAAGTCGGTTTTACGGGCGAAGATTTTACGTGACAACGTCTTTTTTTCCAACGCCAAGAACGCTCGAGAAAGACAGAGACAGAGACACAAGCACGCGCCGATTCAATGCGCCTAATTCTCTAGTGCTGCGCGCGCGGCGGACCGATCATAGTTCGGTGACTCATCGTAACGTTACCGGGCGTTTCACTTTTTCATGAGTGACTCCGAGCCGCAACCTAATTTAAGACGTTGTCACGTCAAAAAAAAAAAACCACGAAAATCTGTGGTGGTGTGTGTTATTTTTAAGATCTTATGCTTACACAGACCGACCACGGAAAGCAACTTTGCTTTATACTGTGTACTGATATTACATTCTTTGCTAATTTTTCAACGTTCCTCTGAAGAGGAATTACTTTACCGTCAAGAAGCCAAATTAAATTCTTGTTCTGGTGTGCTATAATTGCAGGATTTCCAAAAAATTAAAGAAATACGATTTATATAAATAATAATCTGAGTCTCTTCTGATGACCACGCACGTGTCTAAACTTTTCTCACATCCATTTTTTTCTCAGTAAATAATAATTAAATCGTCAATATTTAAGTACGTCCATTGGGTGAATTTTTAAGGATTCTTTGAATCAACAAATTAAATCCGTAAATCGTGATTAATAAGAGATAAATGAAATTAAAGACTTTTTAACTGATTAATACTCGATTTATTTCATTATATATTTAACCCGAAGCTCGCTGTAAAGTGTAAATAATATAATGAATAAATCGCATTTAAAATCCGTTAAAAAGTCTTTAATTTCTAAACCTAAATCTGTAATGTACTACGCTAAGTATCATAGTATTCTATAAGATAAATCAACGATGCAGTTTTAATATAATTAATTTAACAAAAAATACCACCTTCAAGTTGTTTAAATTAGATCAAATTAAGTAAATGGGACGATGGAACGAAAGGCATCAGATCTAAGTCGGAATTTTAGTTCAATTTCAGAGGGCAATCATAAAAATATAATCGAATTGAAAACCTAGCCTAGGAATAACTAAATAATTCAGAACTTGATATTCCAATAATTTAGTAGAATATTCAGGTCTTAATAAGCAGTCGATGATGAATGGGTTTACAGTTTATAATTAATGACAATCCATTACTGTTCCTACTCGTAGTGATGTGGAATTTCATCAAATTAATGTAGCAATGAACTAAATTCAGATATTGTTCGTCATAGTTAGTAAGACTCGTTACAAGACATAGGGAGTAGAGACTTATTATTATCATACTAATATTATAAATGTGAAAGTTTGTTTGTTTGGATGTTTGCCCGTCAATCACGTTGAATCTACTGAACGGATTTTGATGAAATTTGGTATACAGGCAGGGTATGAGCTGATTTTGGTGATAGGATACTTTTTATCCCGATTGCATGATGTCTTGGGATAAAACAGGAATCTTGATCTGTATTGAATCTGGATCCGGGCGGAGACTAATGCAAATAAACTTGATTTAAAATTAGTAACAGTAATGAAAAACTATTGGCCGTTTCATTATATTGCAAACGTAATGATAGTTTAAAAACAAAAATAAGTACAATTTTAACTCTTTTAACAGCAATTTATATTACGTTTTACAGTTTCTAAAATATTATGAACTCTCGCCTGTCAATCATGTTTCGCGTTAAAACTCAATATTTGGCGTTTGAAATCTGTAAAATTTAAAAAAGAAAAAAAAACTGTTAAAGCCCAAAAAAGTTGTTTTGTTCAAAATAACGGTGAGAGCTCACAGGTAAATCCTCCAAGCCTTCACGTTTGAAATATCGCTAAAAGCTAGTTTTTTTACCAAAGCAAAGCGGCGAAGTGGGCTCGACTGTTAAAAAAAATATCAATATATTCTCTAATTCTGAAATATATCACAGGAAATATTAACTTTCATAAAAATTTAAATATTCACCTTAATTTAAACGATGTACTATGAAAAACACAATATGTACTTTTTTCACTCAATACGTTTATAAGAATATACAGTAATATAATAATATCTTACATGTATATTCATTCTCTAAGCTGTTTTTTCTTTTATCTTCTTCCCAGACATCTTTTGTTTATACAGGTATATATAAATAAGGAGCTTGATGTAATTTTTACATATTCTCGTAATATATCATCATAATTCAGGCGCCAAAAATGAGTGTTTTTCTTATTTTTTTATTAACCCACAGTCACTGCCACGACTAACACGAATCATGTCAATGTGCTGCGCACAAGAACTTGTCAAAGAAACATACATGCGTACATAGACTCAAAAACATAAACCTCAATTCGTCATAGTCGTATAAAACAGAAATGTGCAGTTAGTAGCTAAATATAAGTCATCTATTGCATTTATTTGCTTGCCATTGTAAATATTAAAACATTTTCATTTCCGACCACATTTTCATAACATAAATACTTGTAAAGGAAGAACCTTTGAAGGAAAATTAAATGGAAGCTTAACGAGCAGTTATCTCCAACTTTACACCAGTAATCACCATCGAGTGTGAATTTGGAAGTTCCTTCAATTTATTTTCTGCAACTGTTTATGTTTTTGTCTGCTTGTAACCGCTGTGTTGTGTTCTGTATTTACTTTTATCAATAACAAGGTGTTCGCCCCGGCTTCGCCCGTGGTACATATATAGTCTATGTTACTCGTGGATAATGTAGCGTTTGAATGGTGAAAGAATTTTTAAAATCGGTCAAGTAGTTTTTGAGCCTATTCATTACAACCAAACAAACAAAGTTTTCCTCTTTATAATATTAGTGTAGATAATATTTTTCTTTTATCTTTATAATTAATACAATATATAACATAACTGTGTAAGAACTTGTTAAACAATGTTAATAAATAGATTGATTGTTTTATGAACCGTTTCGAAAAATAGTATGGTTAATGCAAAATTAATTTAAATTGTAAAAATATTATTCGTTAATAAAGGAGTTGAGTATTTAAAGTTATATATTTGAATAATAATTTATACGTAAATTATTGATATCTTGTGGTAAATAGTCGAAGTATATTATGACTATCAAGAAGTTTAATTGAATAAATAAATGTTTTACTTTCAATGGCGTTGATAAAATTGTCTCATTCATATTTAAAAATCAATCAATATTAATTATTCTGTCGCGCAAAGTTTATCAAATATCAGTCGAATCTGTTCTGTTCTTCCGTTGTGTTAATAAATAGCTTACGGAAGTAATATAAACTCACGTCTAAAACAATAAAAACCTTACAACGTGGAATAATTGTATTTACATGATAATACTCTTGGGTTTTCATAAATTCTTCAAGTGGTCCTTCGAGGATTTCATTAACATCGTTGGTATTTGAGGAAGTTTCGTTGGGCGTCATGGCCATCCTATTGTACTATTACTAATTATTACTTACTGTTTGTAAGGATGTGTGTGCGTTTGTTGCTCTTTCACGCAAAAACTGCTGAACCGATTGCAATGAAATTTGGTACATAGACAGCTGGACAAGTGGAATAGCATATGAGCAACTTTTTATCCCGATATTCCTACGGGATAAGGACTTACGCGGGTGAAATCGCGGGGCGCAGCTAGTATTATAGATGCGAAAGTTTGTAAGGGTGTGTGTGTGTGTGTGTGTTTGTTGTTCTTTCACGCAAAAACTACTGAACCAATTACAATGAAGTTTGGTATGTAGATAGCTGGACATCCCGATATTCCTACGGAATACGGACTTACACGGGTGAAACTGCTGGGCGCATCAATCAACGATCGGACGGAACCGGCTGAAATTTGACATGCAGATAGATGCTATGACGTAGGCATCCGCTAAGAAAGGATGATGATTAATTCTACCTTTTAAAAAGTTTGTATCGCGAAAATTTATTAAGACCGCGCGGGCGACGCTGCGGGCAACAGTAGTTGCATTATAAAATTATTAGCTTCACGCCCCGGCTCCATCCGGGCAGTCATTTACAGTAGTTAAAAAAATATAAACTATACTATATTTTACGTATGTTTATATATTACGATAAATGCGAGTGTGTATTTTGTTTTTTATGTGTTTGTTGTTTGTTTGTCATTCCATCACGTCGCAACGGAGCGATGTCGAGTAATTTTTTGTGTCAGGAGATGATAAGGAGGCTGGAGAATAACATAGACTACGTTTTTCCGCGGAGACATCGGAAAATGTACTACTACATACTTGTAGAATATTTATTACATAGTATGAAAGAAAGTCACTTTCTCTGTCTGTCCCTATATTCTTATGTATGCTTAAATCTTTAAAACTATACAACGGATGTTGATGGGAGATTTTTAATAAATAAAGTACTTAAAGATGAAGGTTTACATTTATAATAAAATCTTTTAAACTACTCCAAATTTAACGCGCGCAAAATGTAATCATACATAGAGTCTATAAGTTTTACTAAGAGAAAAATGTCATATTTAATACTTTTTTCTACATAATTAGTTAGTTTATATTACAAATGATGTACAGATTATGCCAACTAAGTACTTAGGTTTGTACGTAAGTGACAATACCACAGCTCTCATCTTTATTCAAGGTCCCACTATCATTGTCTCGTATTATATCATATCCGCTTTGTCGGTGACCGTCATTTGCATATAACATTGCATGTAAATTGTTGATTTTTTTCTAATTTTTGTAAAGATGTAAAAATACCTATGGATGCAGAGAGCGAGTATGTTTATTTTTACAAATTTGGACAACATTATTTTTACTGAATTAATAATAACTATTTTAATATTTGAATAAAATATAAAATATTGCACATTATTAGAAAAATCATCTCAAAATTCCATCAAAAAAGTGCAGTATTCAAGGTCTTTAAAAATTTCGCAGTATCTAAGAATTCTTCCGAGTAATTTCTCCTTATCTGATACCGGAAAACAGCTCCAGGCGTTCCATTCGCAACTTATTTATGAAGTAATAATTTTTACGTAATATTTCTGGAACCTTAATTAGAACACGGTCTCCCATCAACATTAGGGAGTGTAGAACAAACTTTATACATAAATTTATAATATTCGCGTTGTTTGTACCAGCGAGAGAGAAGGGATTGTACACTGTACATATTGCATATTGTTATGTTATCTACGCAGTACAATTTGCATAATCTCAATGTGAGAAGATTTCTTAATTCTATGTAAAATTAACTCGTAGTTTCGCCGTTCGTCGTCACGTCTTTCATGCTCGGTGGTTGTTTGTTAGCAGTCTGCTTGGATATTTATGTGTTAGAGTAGTTGTTTAAACTGGCGGGATTAGCAGAATTATTTTTACGTGCATAGTATTTATATAGAGCGATAAATTACCGGGCTTCTGCGCGTGATTCGATCTTTCACTGTATAATTCAAACGGAAAATATATTTTACCTTTACATTTTTCATAACAAATATATATGTTTTTTAACGTTATATTAATGGGTACATTTAGCTTTAAAATTGTAACTTAAATATAACAGATAGGTTACGTTGAACATTAATCAGTGTTTTTAGTTACTTCGATTGTCTTATTCTGTTATTCCTCTCTAGGCTTAATTCTTTATTATAAAATACTACATAAATTATGACGATAAGCTTATTTTCTATTCTTTTAATACTTAAACAAAACAGACAGAACATGTACCGTAAATATATTTTTCAAGTAAAATTGCATCTCAGTTATGTCTGCTGGGAAATACCAGCGGAATTTTTATGTTATGTTAAATTTATGTTTTAGGCAGTTTTTCAAAACGTACGTATCTCAGATTAGCTTTTAAATTACAGTTTCGTTATATGGCGAAATATGAAGCAAGGTCGGCTATATATGTCTGTGTGCTAATACATTATGCTTTCTGTGTGCATGTGTAAATATTTTCAGTAAAATTAATTACATAAGTGATATTTGAATAACGATTTTTAATCCATAAGCGGGTAACTGAGCTGGTGGATCGCCGATTAGCATTCACAGAGGTAGTGCCTCTGCAAATGCGCTGCCTGTTTCAAGGGGAAAGTGATAAGGATTGATGACAGGAAAGAAAGACTGGACTGGGAAGGATGAGGAAAAAATGGGCCTCCATATAACAAATTTAAAAATGCAATCTTAAAAGTATTTGAAAATAACTTGACAGCAACGTCATTTTAGTAGCATCTTCTCAGAAATCGATACAGAAGTATTTTTCATCTACCAAGGTACATTTTTTTGCTATCCCTACTCCAAGATCATTACACATCAAAGAAACACGTTATTTCTAATATCCCACAAAGGGATCATTATCGAGCAATCTGTGAAAATTATTGCGTAATAATTTATGATATTCGCACCAAGGGGGACCATACTCGAGGGAGCCAATCGGAACGGACTCTCGGCCCTAACTTTCTTAAACGAGAAAAGGTAATGTATGCAAATTAGTGTAACTTTATTCCCTTAGAGCTATTAGGAACACTTTGACCGTTTGATAAGTGTTAGAATGGAGATTTTTCATTGTACTCCGTCCGCTATCTTATTAACGGACGCAGATAAATTCTAATTTGCAGTTTATCTTTGCCCTGTTTTAAGTCTTTTATGTTTGTGTATCACAAAGTTTGCTATTTTTAATGTCGATTATCTTGAATACTATAGTCCGGATCGTGAAGTTTCTAGTGTATATGCATAAATGGAGCTGTGATAAGTAGCTGTGTTATTTATAAAAACTTAATTTTTTAATACGTACCTTATAAAAATCGTTTACGTTGTTGATTTGTAATTCACCGAATAAAAGCGTCAGTTTTGAAAACGTTCATGAAACGTAATGGATTATGTCAATAATAGCCATATCATGTAATAAAAAATTAACAATAAACTCGGCTATAAAGCTTCCTCTTGAATCACACTATATATTAAAAAAAAATCCCGTCAAAAACAGATACGTTATTTTAAAGATCTAAGATAACATACACACATATAGATGACGGAAAGTAACTTTGTTTTATCTTATGTAGTAAAGAGTTATGAATACACGAGCGAATCCGCGGGCAACAGCTACTTAGTTTATAATTCACATATAAGTCATTCTATCTCACACCACATCGCGTGATTAGAAGCAAATAAATGAGTATTTTTCATTCATTTCTAAGATCTAGGTTATTCAGAGTATAATTGAATTAAATTGATATTTTATATAGAATACATTTGTTCAATCAGTTACAATGACTCGCTATCAACTTATAGGTTTTCCATTGATTAGACACATTAAAAGATTATAATGCACACGCTGTAGTGAGAGCGTAATTAAATACTCGTGATAAAGAAAGCATCGGCTTACAGGTCATCAACTGTATTTTTATAATGTGATATTTGTTGTGACATTCCCTCGGGGAAAGTGTTCTTAAACTATTACCTTTAAATGTGCCTTTCTTGTACAGGTAGTTTGAATTTCAGAAGCGGCGGAAAGATTTTCTTACAAGCTATAATGCCTGGGGTTTCGATAAATTGATTTAGATAGCCTATAATACACAAAACACCATAGTACTATTAATTAACTAGTAGAACATCAGTGGTGGCTCAGTGGTGAGAACCTCGGACTTCAAAGTCGATAAGTCGGGGTTCGAGACCGGGCGAGCGTGCAGGAAATAAATTGATTTTTCAATTGAGCTGCGCATGTGAACAACATCACCACTGCTTAAAACGGTGAAGGAAAAGAAAGTGAGGAAATCGGTATGTCTAAGAATCAAAAGTTCGATGACATGTGATATCTACTAACCCGCACTTGGCCAGCGTGGTGGATTATGGCCTGAACCCTCATAAGAAGCCTGTGTCCCAGCAGTGGGAACATATAGTTGATGATGATGATTTTGATGAAATGATAATAACACGTAGACTTCAGGACCCATCGACAATTTATCCTAGACTTCTTAGCCACGTATTTATTAACGATTAGACTAGAAGTCCTGATAATTATTATTACTTCTTGAATTATTTTAGTCTGGAGGTTGTAATGGGTAGTTATTACTGATTATAGTTATAAAAGAGAAACGGTTATATGCTGATGACTATTTGTCCTGTATTTGATGCGGCAAATAATGTTAATAGAAACAATTCATATAATGCAGATAAAAAGATAATTACTTCTGTTGTAGATGTAAATAATATATTCATTAAGATATTTGGATTCATTTTCGACCTTTTAATTGTACGTTTTTAGAGATATGTATAATGTATATGATATGATATTTAATAATATAAATCGTTTCATTTTGCACTACAATCTTAAACATGCTGTAGTCATACTAGCCTTAATTAATAAAAGGAAACATAAAAGATTTGAAATGTGTATTTAAATAGAGAACGCCTGTCACCATCCTTACAAAATGCGCAATTAAAACCACAGACGGGGCTCTATAAGAAAACAGTGCACACATACACACATTTGTCGCATTCAATAGGTTCAATTAGTTCCATAAACACCATTGATAATTGTCTGAAGCACACATCAACAGCCGATAAATAATAACGGAGCCTTGAGTGGAATGAGTCATTACACGGGAATGGCCTTTTCATGGAATACACGAATCGCCATGAAAGCTACTGTAATTATTTTGTTGTGGGCGATTCGTCGGTCCGTCATTTTTCAATGCAATTGACGGTAAAAGCATTTTTATTTAACATGAAATAACGCTGGTATTTCTTGTTTATGTAACGTGTGTTATAAATTCAGCTTCAGATAACGGTTTCACTCATAAGATAAATGAATAAAAAGTAATGATTTCTTATTTAGACTATAATCTATCTCTTTAGATTCATTATGTAAAAACTTATTTATACAATAAATGTTTGCGTGAAAGGTTACAAATACATATGTTCAGACTTTTGATTTCGTCATGTAAGTTTCGTCGTAATGGGATGTGCGAGCAAAAACAATACTTCTTAAGGTTATTACACTAAGCCTGTGCCAAAAATAACAACAACCATTTCCTACGCAGCCTAGAATCCGAATCAACGTTATATTATAAGGCAATAAATAATATTTCGATACCAGTTATTATAATAATGTTTTTCACATACATTTAAGCAGAATATTCTATAAGAGATATATTCTATAAGAGAATGCTTTCATGTATTTTTATGTCATAGCGGGCAACTGAGGTGGAAGGAGAGAGAAAAAATACTATCACGGGTGAAGCCGGGGTGGACCGCTAGTAATCTAATATAAAACGCAGTACCTAAAAGAAACTTCTTGAAAGAATTTTATGTCAAAGCGGGCAACTGAGCCGGGCCTTCAGCTTTCCCACTCACCGTACGAAACACAATAGCATGCTAATATTTCACGCCGGTCTTCTATGGGGTGTGGTACGTCCCCCGAGCGAGCTAGCCCAATTCGTGCCGAAGCGTGCTCGACTCCCACATATAAGTGCACTTATATTAAAAATTCGAAAGTTTGTAAGGATGTGTGTGTGTTTCTCTTTCACGCAAAATCTACTGAACCGATTGCGATGAAATTTAGTACGTAGATAGCTGAACAAGTGGAATAACACATAGGCAACTGTTTATCCCGATATTCCTACAGGATATGAACTTACGCGGGTGAAACCGCTGGGCGCAGCTAGTAAGTACATAAAATGTTCAGCTTATTCATCTGAATTTGTTCCACTATTTGATGTGGAAATACAAAATACTATTTGTATTTTCTATTCTAACTGATGTAATAATATAAGCGTGTATTCAATTTACAGAAATAATTTATCTATTCCGTATACATCGCAATTACTATTCGCAAGCATTTGAAATACCAGCGTGTAATTACCCATAATACTACAGAGGTTTTGAGTAATTGTTTGTAAATAACCAGCTTTCCGCCAGCGGTTTTGCCCGCGTATTAAAGGAAAATATAGAGAGACTCGGGATTTTCTCACATAGTTCCCGTTCTCGTATTTCTGGGATAAAACTAACCTATGTCCTTTTGAATGTCCGAACTGGACCACATGTTAAAAGGCTGGTCCCTTTTGGACTGTTCCTCATGGGAGGCAACAATCCTACTATAATATCATAAATGCGAAAGTTTGTAAGGATGTGTGTGTGTTTGTTGCTCTTTCACGCAAAAACTACTGGACCGATTGCAATGAAATTTGGTACATAGACAGCTGGCCAAGTGTAATAACATATAGGCAACTTTTTATCCAATATTCCTACGGGATATGGACTTACGCGGGTGAAACCGCGGGGCGAAGCTAGTATCAAATAAAAAACGAATCATAAAAATCGATTTATCCAATAAAAACTTATAAAGAAACAAAAAACAATCAAAAAAACAGTCTTATAATAACCTCCTCTTATGAATTCAGTTGATAATATAACATAGAACACATGTCAAAAAAATTACAGACACAATAAAAGGGAATAAGAAAACACACCAGAACTTAGCACAATAGAACGTAACGCAATTTGGGGCATATAAACATAAGAAGTACGGCCAGGGAGTAAGCAAAACATGAATGTGAATTCATTCGGAAGCAACACGACGGCGTGTCAGTTAATATGAATTAATTATAGTTAATTTATGAACATGCGGGCGTGACTCCTTGGGGATTGAATCCTTAATAAATAACGAGTAAAGTGGGCTGTTTTCGAATACTTTCTGGGTCACATTGCCCTTTATGTCATGTGCTTTTATATAGCGTGGTTGTAATTGAAAAAATATTACTGTCATTTCATATAACGCTACCTAGCTACGCTACCTATATAAGCATTGTATTGTGTTATTTTTAAATACGTATGTTTACTCTTGTATATTATTTGTATGTAGGGACCATAGTAATTTATCTATCTGATAACATTAGATTTTGAATTCTTGTATGTGTATCTGTATTATATGTAATCTGCATGTCAGAAACGGCATTAACGATTTTCACGAAATTTTGATACAGAGAGTTTCGGGGATAATCGAACTTATTTTAACTTTTGATGATCAATATAATCACACTAATATTATGTGAAAGTTTGTTTGTTCGAATGTTCGTCCGTCAATCACGCTAAAGCTACTAAACGGATCTTGATGAAATTTGTTATACAGGCAGGATATGAGTTGAATTGGGTGACAGGATACTTTTTATCCCGATTAAATGCTTAATTGCCATAAAACAGGAATCTTGATATTCGGGCGGAGCTAGGACGAGCGTCTAGTATACTCAACAATTTTCTGTCATATTCGAATAATTTCTATTACAATAACTGAACTAATATAATTCCTTCTTAACCTTCAGTGTGTCCTATTAATAAAACAACAAAACTAAACGAGATACACTAAACAATAATATACGGCCATTACAAGGCATTTAAAATAATAAAGATGATATCACACCAATTTACAGACAATAAAAAGTGCATCATGTGATCAGTTTAAATTATTGTAAAGTGCCAAGGCTATGTATGCAATTTATATTATTATATTGAATGTTACTTGTATGTCAAGTAACATTCTTTTATATTATAATTTTTTTTTTAAATTATACAATACAATCATATTAAATAAGGAATGATTTTCAAAAAAAAATCTTAGTTCCATTATGAAAAACCAATTCTTAATAATCTTTTAAAACCTTTTACACGACATAAATAAATTCAAAATTCAAAAATTTCCCACCCGATTTTTAATTATCCCGAATCTTAAATTTTACATAGATCATATTTTTTTCTATAAATTCCTTAAAAGTTATGTAAAAATATTTAGGAAACGACTAACGACGCCAACGCTTAGGTAGAAATGAAAAAAGCCGCATCCAAATAGGTCGATTCATTTCAGAGATATGATGCTACTGACAGACATATACACAAATATACCTCTAGCTCAAAACCCCTCTTTTGCATCGGTGGATAAAAATAGACCTCTGCATAAAAAGTGGTCAGAATTATACTACACATACATTTTAAGAAAGAAAGGATCAAAAGTAATACCTAATAAACTAAAAGGATCAAAAGTGTTCCACCGACAAAGCATCTACATTATTCTCGGTTCCTATAAAATTACTAATTTATTTGCAGATAGATATTACCATAAAATATTCAACACCCTAATACCGTTAGGGAATTATCGTAATTAGCGTAGTTGACACTATTACGCGAAATACCCGCCTAATTTGAGCTACTGCAGTCAATTTATTAATTTGTTGTCTAAATATTGGAATTATTCAATCAATAGGTATTTGAGGATATATAAAGGACATTATAAAATATCTCGAACCTATGGACTATGCCTCTACATAATATGTTTATGGACGGTGGTAGCTGATGGTAAGCATCAGGCGACCAAGTCCATTGCCGACACTGACAGAAAAAAATCTAATTTCATTATTTTCGTAACTGTTTGGGATATATTCATACATTTTTTAAATTTAAATTATGTAAATTGTACACTTTCGATTTTTTGCTTTACTAGTAATAAAGTTGAGAGTATTATGACGTCACATTGTTCTGATAATGCATCTATGTATGTACCTAGCTATGAGGCCGTCTACATTGATCAGGGTCAGCCCGACAAATCCCAGAGGTGTATCACTAAAACGCCGGCGATAAAAATAAGTTACAACATATTTGGAAATGAAAACACGTCCATCAAACCTACTGGGAATAAGGAACGCTTCAATGTGGCCTCACATTCCCCGTTAGGATCTGAACGCACTGCAGTTTCCGTGGGGAGATAAGTAATCTCAAGAACATTATAAAAATTATAAAAACTTTTCTTTTTATTTTAATAGCTGCTGCGCTGCGTTCGCTAAAGGAAGTATGTAGGAGAAGTTTTGGTTGTTTTATCTGATATGTATCTTTGATGTTTATTTATTGTAGTGCAGGCACTACAATATTGTGTTATAATAAATACATATTAAATCTTCCAGTCAGATTTTCAGTTTGTTATATAGCTTCCTGGCATATTTTTATATATTATTATCTATTCAGCGAGATAGTGATGGAAATGTCATGAACGGATAAATGAGGCCATATTATGAGGCGATGAACCCATCTTCATAGTTTAATTTGCAATTCTTGTAAGGTCATAATTGTGGTTCTAATGAACTTTAATTATGCCCTGATTATGCTTATTTAAGATGTAACTATCTTTTATTTTTTTTAGAATTTTTTATTCTGGTAAAGAGAAAGAGGCTCGCATTATCTTTATTACTAATTCTAGAAGTATTCTTATAACTATCCATGTTTAGATTGGTATATCGTGAATTAATTAGTAGAAATAATTATCAAAAAGTGCTAGCGACCACCGTAGTGCGTGTTAACTTTAGCTTAAGGAAGTAACCTTCGAATGGCATGTAAATATATACAATGCGCAATCTTGACTCCGCTATACGTGCTCATTCCTTGGAGAGATGAAGCAAACTTCATATTTTACTCATCCCTCAGGAAAAAAACTTTAAAAGTCGGAACGGTTTAATCTTTTGCTTGTATTTTGGAAATATTAATTTTGTAAATAGAAAAACTTTCACGTTTTCTTATTTGAGTTCATTAAATTCCTTATGATGTGATTCGATGGTTTCTTTCTCATTTAAATTGTTACGTTCCATTCTGATCTTATTTCCATATTGTTAAGATAAATAGCAAAGAAAAAAATCTTTGAATTTTATATAATATACGTAATTTCAGGGATCTTCTCTCATAAAATATATAGTATTTAAATAAGCAAAATAATAATTTAAATATTTTATGCATTTCACTGCATTCTATTACTATACAGACAGAATTTCATGCAGACAGAATGGGCAGATATTAGAGAAACTCCCCTTCATACGTATTGCATAGAATATAATAACAACCTCGTATAACATGGGAGCTTATTCCAATCCCGTACATTGTAGGTACATATTATTAAGGACGCTATTTCAGGGCTACTGATCAATATGAACCATTTTGATCAGTTTATCTTAAGTATGACGATTACACTTGAGTTTAAGATGGATTAAGCCATTTGGAACAAATTCCCTCTGGTAATTAAGTATTGGATAAATATGACGTGTGTGAACGTTTGCTGAGTAAACTCTTCTGATGGGTTAGAGTGGTACTTATAACCATTAGGTACTATAATGAAGGCTTATAAATATAATAGAATAAAGACAGGTATCTTTACTGTGTTATATTTATAAGCCTATACGAAACGATGTGGAACCTTTGTTCTAAATGTTAAAACTTCTTTATTGATTATATTGTTTTCTTTATATTAATAGAAACTTGAGAAACTGTTTTAGACAAGCATAACATAGTAGCATGTCTACCACGGTGTTTCTTCCGATAAGTATGGTATTTTTTCCTTACCCTTGCTAGTCCATTATTTTATTCCCTTTTTCTATCCTTTCCTGATCTTACCTCTTAAGAGGTCTTACGAAATATTTACGTACCTCTGCGAATGTTCATGGGCGGTGGTCATCACTAACCATCAAGTGATCCTCCATCGTTAGGCCATGTATTCTCCCACAGGGACTCGGACTTCCTACCTAGTCCACGTGTAACATAAAAATAGTTTTTATTCATATTATTGCTCTTTCAGGCATCTTTCTAGCCTATTGTTCGATTCGAAATAGCAATATCATTATTTACTTTAAAAATGAATACCCTGGGCGCGTTTTATTACACCCATTACTTCATCGCTTAATCCCCCATTTTAATACAATTTGTATTTCCATCGGCACATTAACAATTACGTCATTCGTATATAATAAAGTCTGAACGAGGGCCAACATTCTGGTAATTGTATAAAATGCGTGAAACATATTTAATTTTTCAGATACCAAATATGGTTTCGTAGTCGTTTTTTTTAACTGGTGGCTTTTGAGCTGGTGATTCGCCTGATGGTAAGCGATCACCACATCCGTGAACATTCGCAGAGGAAGTGTCTCAGCGAATGCACTGTCGACTCTAAAGGGAAGGGCTGAGGAAAACATTGATGACTGGAAAGAAGGAATGGACTGGGAATGGTGAGGAAAAGAAGCAGGCCTTCGGCTCCCCCAGTCACCATACGAAACACAGAATGCTACTAATTCACGTCGGACTTCTGAAAGGGTTTTTTAAAATTGTTTCGAATATATGAAAAAAAAAATTACGTAATATTATACGAGAGATTGATCTTATGGTGAAATCGTTGTAATGTACTTAAGAAAGTCATAATTATGTTATAATACAATTAACTCTACGATGTATTACTGCGGCAATCGCATTAAGACCTGAACTACCATTAAATGTGAGTAATATTATATAAACGATTCTAGAAATAAGTATACTAAATAGATTATGTCTATAAGTTACTTAAACAATTACGTAAATAAATAAAAGATAACCATAAATTTGCAACAATTAAAAAGTTTTACTGAGGTTTCCTTAGTCTATTACGATACTGAGAAAAAGAGTCTCAATCCAGACAATATAACTTTAGTATTCAAATAAATAACAAATCGGTAACCTATAATTTAACGGTTGCCTGGTAGAGATGGCTTTTAGCCATAAGGCTGCCCTTTGCATACTAGTTTTTGTTAAATTTTATTTCTTTTTTTTATATTTTGTAGGTGTGAAAGTGTGCAATAAAGAATAAATAAATAAATAAATAATTTGTTTAATATCGAGGCTGTATGTGAACACCTAAAGCAAATTCAGAAAACTAACTTGGGCGGCGACACTAAGCCAAATATTTTATTAAGAGAGTCTTTTAATACGGGGTGGAAAAGTTGATATATTAATTAACTAGTGAATAAGTCCGCGACGACGAAGAGTCACTTGGTTGTACGCAAGCGCAATAAAGGAGATTTTAGATACGCCCTTATGTAGTGTAGACTGGGTGTTTGAGCGGTACGCACGGCGCGTGTTGCCATCATCTCTAACTGCGATGTTAAATTCTAAAAATCGAACTCTTAATATTCGCGGAAAAGTTGAGTTCGCAGTTATGTAGTTTGAATTAATTCGTTCCATTTTTAAAATAGTTAGTGTGCTAAAACCGAGCCGGATTATAAAGTTTTCTGAATTTTGAGGTTTCTAATGTGTGTGTTGTGATAGTGTTGGATGATGGACGACGAAAGTTTTTCTCTGACGGTCAGTAATATTTTTAGACGTTGCGACTTATTTAATTGGTTCAATTGTCCTTGCAATTCTGTTTAGTTGCGTGTTTGTTTCTCGTGCGGTTTCCATACAATGTTGATACTATCGGACTTGAATTTAAAGTTGATCATTATTTCCGAAACGGAATCTGATACAAGTCAAATTTGAATTTTATGAGTTAAGTGGCAATTAATGCGATTGCAGACTTTGTGAACATTTTAGGATGGACATATGAAATTTATTGTATACCGAAGTTTAAATGAACAGTTTGGCGGTATAGGCAAATAAATACACATAACGCAAATTCAAATGCCAAATAAAACAGAATAATGGAAACTCATAATTTGAAATATGGCAGGATAAACAAAACCAAAACGCGAAATTAGAAATGGGAAAGTAATTATGATAAGTAACGCCGATAAAATCCATAATCATAATTGGAAAATAAGAATAGCAATAAGCGCTTTCCGAAAATTGTTTCGAATTCTTATCCCGTTGTAACAAAATTCTCAAATATTTTACGCATCAAATCGTGAACGGTATTAAAAATACTTTCACGTTTTTTGTTTTTCTCTTTTAGGATTTGGAGCGATGCTTTTAATTACTTGTAGCTTAGGCCTATTTGTATACAAAGTTTGAATAATCGAACAGATTTATTTAATGGGTACGAATGGTTTGAAAATCTTATATGAGATTTTAATCAAGAGATTGTAGTATTCTATCTACGGGCACTAGGTAACTCGGCGTGACTCTGAGTGTTGTTAATTTAGTTTAAATGAATGCATTTATTGGAGACAATTGTTAATTATAAAGTCAATGGAAGTCAATAACATAACTATGTATTTACTTCTAATGCTTCTTGGAATTACTATTTTTATGGATAGCATTTAAACTTTGTCCGTGGAGACGCCGAATTTCCAACTAGCTTTTCGCCCGTGGCTTTGTTCGGGGCCAAAGAAAATAATATACAGTTTCATAGTTCTCCCATTCCTATGGGATTTAAGGGATAAAAGACATGATATATCCTTTGTCTTTTGGTTGGTCTCGAACTATCTCTGTACAAATTTTTAAACAATTCGGTGGTTTTATTCAAAATGGCGTGAAGAAAAGACAGGCAGACAGACAGATAGGGTATAGGGTATAGGGTATAGCTAGTTTCCCTAGTAAAACTTTATTACTGTTTCAGATAGGGTATAGGGTATAGTTAATTTCACATTTATACGGGATTAGATTCATAATCTACCATAGTCTATTAATTGGAGAGAAAATGCAATATATGATGCATGTTTTATAACAATATGTTTTGTTTTAGTACCAACATCTTTCATAGCATTTTATTCCTAGGTACCGGTACCAACAATGATATTAATCTATCAGTATTTTCTCTACATCACGTTAAGTAATACGAAAACCATTGCCCTATTCTTTAATAAATAAAATATTAATAAATCAATCAAATTTTCCCGTTTAAGTTTGAGAAATGCTAATTTATTTCACGACGTCTGTCGCCTGTAAAGAATATTAATTGCCTATTAATTGCTACGCTGTTTTCAGCTATAATTAGAATAAAAATATCAAAAGCAAATTAAGAATAATTACATGTCAGATTTGTTTGACGTAATGTTTTTTATGACCTTCTTCAAAAAAAAGGAGGAAGGTTTAAAAACGGGGTATTTTTTTTTTAGTAACACATTAAATTCTCTATAGGGCCTCTGCATGTTGAATTTAACACCACGTAAGTCTTCCAAAAGACCGGGTGCTGTCCTTCTGGAGGTACCCGAGTATTATTGAGAGATACACATTATAATTAACTCTTTATTGTACATCAAGAAAAAGAAACAGCAAAAATAGGATTATTGTACAAAAGGCGGTCTTATCACTACTGAAAAAACTGAAAAGTACTGAAAAGTACTGACCTATCAATACAGACATTTATTACATTAAAAATATCCGTGCCACATAGCACGAACCCTTAATGCGTTGCGGGAATCGAGGTGATATAATAGGATTCTATTTTAAACCATCGCTATTATTTTATTGGTACTTTTCGCATAAAAATCATACTTTGAAAGTATTTTGTGAAAATGTATTTTGTTGTTATTTCATATTTGAATACAAATTACATTACTAATTAACTAAATTGTAAGAAAGATAACAAATAACTTTAAAGACCTTGATGTTTACATGGTAGTCTAATAGAGAGCGCTGCATATAATACGAAAGTATTTTCTTTATATGCTTAATTCCGGTTCACAAACAGCTAAGCAGTAATTTAGCAGAATATATCGAAATGTATGTTTATTTAGATGAATATATTGAAACCAATGACGTATTAAACAGTAAGAAGGACTTATTGTTAATAGAAGTGCCAATTTATTATCGTGCTGTGCTTGAAAAGGGATAGTAAATTTAGTTTTATTGCCAGTGTCAGATACGAACCTCACACTGTACTAGAGTCACGTTCCTCGTAAAACTAGTTGCAGCCGGCGACGTCGTCTGCATTATGTCGGTATGAAAAGTTTGGACGGTTTATTTAAAAGTGTCTTATGCATTGCCTATAATTGAGTAGATTTGGAATGGACTCCGATTTATAAAGTGGTGTATTTTGCATGGACGAGGAAATATTGTTATTATGAAAATAATTGTTTTATATTTGTATGTTATATATACAATATGATTCTGATATTACATATATTTATATATTGATAAATAATAAACAGACGATGAGATTATTGTCAATTTTAATACATATTAATAATATTAAAATAGGCATTTTTACATGTTTCACGTACTTTGTTATTATAGTATGTAGTTATCAAATAAACAGATTAATTTTGTATTAATCAAGGATATGTGATACTCCGTATGTGTAAATGTATCTATTCCGTAAACAGATCAAATTTAAGTTCACATGGCGCGTATAAATCGTCGAACATTTTATTGTTTTATATAGCAAGTGTCAGATAGGAAGCAATTTGCACTGAATGGTCAAGGAGTCACGTTCTACTTCATAGAGGAAAATGAAAATATCCTTGCACTTACATACATGTATTTTCTGACTGTTTTCTCAAATAATATCATCTTATTGTATTGGGTTATAAACAATTTCTTTCACATATATTAAATTATCGGAAAAAAATAAAAACATTTAAATTATTATGTTTGGAAAAATTGTGGTTAATTATTCATTTAAATTTCAATGTTGGTTAACATATTTAAATATAATTGTATCAGTATTATCTTTTTTGTGTTTCGACACGTTTAATAGTTAAATAAATATTTATATTCAAATGTTACGAAATTATATTTTGCATTATGCTCTGTAAAAACGGAAAATATAATAATTAATGGATTACGCCTGCACAGGTCTTGACGTTACATAAAGTTTTAATTCTAATTAACGGAGTAAACGATATATTCTCTTATTCTGCCTTCTATAAATAAATGAACAAATTTGATTTATATTCAACAAACGTTTTATTATGTGTATATGTTACATATATAATTTATGAAACAAATTTCCATAATGTTAACATTATATGACTAAAATAATTTGATCAGATTATATCATCAATATGAACTGTATAAAGGTCAGTGGGCATATTTGACCCGAGTCATGAAAGTCTACGAACGAGACTCAAATGTATATAATATAAATTATAAAATATTATAGAATTTGGCCTCACTTATCATTACGTATTTTCATTTTTTATCTGAGTGATGAAGAAAAGAGGTTTTATATAATTATGCTTACTTTTAAACGAAACATGTAAATCCATGACTTTATTTATATTAAGCACAATGAAGGGTATTTCGTAGAAATGCTTATTGCACGGGATTAAAAATATGATCCCCAACATTAATCTTTCAGTAGAGTCCCTTTACCATAGATAATTGAATACAGTTAACAGCAAAATCTCTTATAATATTGAAACTATTGCATATACATTGCATGATATCGTCTATTAGATCTATCAATTTAGCTGCACAAAATGTTTGACTACGTTTGTATGCGCCGAAGATTTCTTATACACCTTTTAACGTAATATGTCACAGTATTTTGGTATGGTATACGTATTTGTACGCGTTCATATCAGGAACTACTGGACCGAATTCAACATTCTTATATACGTAAGACGTTTCATAAATAAGTAAGATACTAGTCTAGTGTCATAAAAAAGCTTAACAAAATACGTCATTAAGCATATGTTATATATCTGATCTTATGACATCTTAAAACATGGCATGCCCCTCTCTGGCAAGTCTTTGGGAGGTTTAACCCAATGAAAATATACGTTAAATAATGTGGTTATAAGAAGGGCTTTTGAATCGATTCATACATATTTGCATTGGCAGCGAAAAGCAACGTTCTAAAATCTTGCTTATGCTATTGAAACAAAGAAAATCGATACCAAAAACTTACAAATGTTCCACTGCTCCTCCATTAAGAGACTTTCAATTATAAGTTTGAAAGTCCGCAATAAGGCAAATAAAAGCTTACGTTTGAATAGGGTGCATGGGAAAAACAAATTTGCTTTCACATGTGGCTTGAGGAAACTTTATATTCGCGTATTTTCGGAATATGATTGATATATTCCAATATAAAAAAAAACATTTGGTGAAAAGGGAACGCTTCATGATTATTTTTTACTAGTTTCGCGTAGACACAGGAAGTACAATGGGAGTTAGATGTATACAATACTCATACAGTATACAGTATACAAACATACAGTAAACAGTCGCATAATATGTTACTTTCTAGTCTCCTAACTATCTCCAGACACAAAAATCATATCAAAACCGCTCGGATAAGGCTTGAAAGATAGTCAAACAAACAAACATGGAAAAACTACGTCCTCTTAGACATCGTAGCTTACAGCACCAGTATGTTATTAATGGAATTGGTATTAGTAGTTGAGATATTTAAAAAAATAAATCCCGCGTCATGACAAAAAAATATAGTGATTTAATTGTTGGAATGTTTACAAATTACATTTTTTTTTAATTTATTGTGTGATAGTGAAGCGCTTGACTACCATCTCGCCTGCTGGTAAACGTAGATGTAGTTTAAGATGGAGCGCGCTTCCCTAGGAGGTACCTGTGCACTCTACTTTTGAAGATCCCCAGATTATACCCGTCAGGGCTATTATTTAATGCTGCAGATATAAAAATTTCAAATTTTACAAATCACGTGTCATTTAAAGTGAAAATAGAATCATTCGTCACACGTTTGGCGGTATTTAAATCGGTGCTTGGATAGTATATGATAATTGATATATTACCAATAAAGTTAACATTGTGCTTATTTATTTTGTGACAGAAACATTCTGTCTGTTTCATGTTCTATCACTACATAGCATAAAACAAAGTCGCTTCCTCTTTCTCTATGTCTCTTTGTCCCTGTGTATGCTTAAACCTTTAAAACTACGCAATCGATTTTGATGGGGTTTTCTTAATAGATGAAGTGGTTCAAGAGAAACGTTTATATGTATAGCATCTATTAAATTGCTCTAAATTTAATGCGTGCGAAGCCGCGGGCAAAAGCTGGTTTATTCATAAACACGATTGTGTATTGCACATATACAAGAAAAGACAGTTACACAAAAATCATCATTGTACAAATTGACGGCCTTGTCGATTTGAAACTATTTCTTTTAGGCAACAATGGGATACAGCAAAATGATAAGATTATGTTAGTAAGGTATTAGGTCAGTAGGCAGAACAGTTGAAACATAGAATATAAGTATAATCAGAAATATATTCAGTGCATGAATTAACTCGTAAGGTTATAATATTTACAATTGGAACGTAAATAACATCCGATTGCTCTTTTTCGAAACCATACCCGCTCCGCAATAAAAATGATGCAAAAATTTCATATTTCGCTGCCAAATACAACCATTACCCGGAGTTCACATAAAATAAACGCGCTTAAATAGTTTTTCTTTCTGTGCGTGTCAGAACAACGCAATTCGATTTGAAATTCAAATACCTTCAACCACGTTATGTTTAGATTTATTGCCATCAAATATTCAGAGAGAATTTTGTATTACTCATTTCACTATTTCACTATTATTTTTGCTTTCGTCAAATTGTGTCACCCACGCGTTTATTAACTGTTATTTTGTTCAGCGAACGGGCTATTTGTTTCTTGTTATGTTTGTATATACCTGCCTAAGAATATCTATTTTGAAATAGTAAAAATATTTTAATTATAGATAAAATTGTCTATGGCAGGAAAAACGTACTGAAAATAAATATCTGTGAAATAAATATACATTGAAATTAGGTCGAATTTGAACGAAGCCACGTGCGTACGAGTAATATCAGAAATTTATTCAATAAATAATTAAACGTTACTATTTTAACTCTATATTTATTCTTATCAATTACTTACAGTTTCTATTTCTGTACTATTACGATTTTTTAAGGTTGTATTACCATGATTTAACGGTACGATAAAAAATAAGATTGATACGCAGTTTTACTATATTCGATAAAGTCTAATCTAATAAATTGATAATTAATTACCTGCTATAAAAAAGCAATAATTTAATTTCAATATGTCGCAACGAAAGCATAGTTTCACAAGAGAAACTGACTTTCAGAAACGTAACTCAAAATGTTTCTATGTAAATTTCGTATCTCGTTACAATATTTTCTTCTCTAACAAAAGTACAGCAGTAAACTAATCCTTACATAAAATATATATTTATTTACATATTTGCCGATTACACTTAATCGCAAAATCACACTAGAATTGTCTCTCAGTACGCACAAAATATATTATTTATTACTTACCAGATGTTCATTTAGAGGTCGGTCCGCGTGGTCAAACAAAATATGGAGTATATCAAGGGAGTGAAATGTTGAACTACTGTAAAAAGTAGCTTTTACCACTCACTAGTTTTAGGTGGTTTTTGCCTTTTGTTGTGTTAATAAATTATGGAGTCATACATAAAATAGTTTCGTTTCGTCGTGGAAGAAAAACAAATAAACACACTTTTGTATTTATAATATAAAGTATGAATTGTAAGTAAGTGTGGATAAAGCTATCGATGTTTTTGTAGGAAAATCTTCTCTAAAATTAATCTTAAATTATGTATTTAAATTCATTTATCAGTCGAATAGGTTCTGCATCAAAACAAAAAGACTAAGAATCTGTATAACATCGAAATCATTTCTATTCTTGATTATGTATATAGTATCACTATGTATATATCACACATATTTGTCCGTTACTCACGCTGAACCTACTGAACTGACTTGGGTGATAGGATACTTTTTATCCCAATTAAATGCTCTCTTTGGATAAAACAGCAATCTTGATATCCTGGCGGAGCTGAGACGAGTGTCTAGTACTATATAATTTCATATCCGCTGAGATTTTAAAACTCACTGTCTCACCATATTATGTCACTTTATTTCCCCGCTAGTTAAAAAAACCCACCGTCGGTCTGCGTTAAAAACTAGTATAACATCCATTAAATTGCGCGTCGTTGAAGCTGTCACATCGCCGTAGAATAATAGTCCAAGCGGGAAAATTCGATTTTGACCCATTTCAACGATATTTGCATGGGCGTACATAGAAAAGGGTTCTCAGAAAAGAGGTCGCATAAATGCGTGAGAGTTAATATACCTTGAGTTAGTTTTAGGAGAATATCTTCTCAGACATGCTAGGTGTACTTAAATTCTCTATTGTGTTATATACTTTATTATTTTAAGCAATAAATCCCACTGACATTATCAACCGATTTCAAGAAGAGGAGGTTATCAATTCAACTGTTTTTTATTGGCTTTTCGAGAACATTCGCGTGTGTGATTCAATTTTGACGGTTCTTTTTTATTTGAAAGTTAATGACTCATGACTCTCATTTAAAATTAGTCTAGTTCAGACAATTTAAAGGCAGTTCAGTTTTTTTTATGTCAAAAAAAAATATATATTTAAATAGTTTTTTCTATATTTATAAACAAATTTTTTATGTACCCATGAAGTAAGTAGTACATAGTTTAACTTATTTGGCATACGGATAGAGGCTTCCAGAAAGCGGCATATAATAAATAGCTCATAACACCTACAATATCGCGCATACATCGTCATTGACTCGTTCACACAGAACTGTTCTAGACATATATAAGGCTTACTATACATTGTGTCCTTCTGTATACTATATACTAATATAGTATTGGAAATTGGTTAAAACCTTGAATAACACAATATAAACTACTTTTTATGTAGATACCAGTCGCACGAAGCTGGCTGTTAGTAATATATTAAACGAATATAATTTGAATTCCTTATATATTCACATGAAATCATTTCGTTGATTATACCTAATGTAACTTCCCTAAAACTAAAGCAGCAAACATTTGAGCTCATGCAGATAAGAATGACCTTCGCAAATAGCATTTGTTTTATTTCCTTAGCTTGAACTTTTTTTGTTAGCTCAGCCCTTTCGTAAGTAGCGATAGCAAAAAATATCGAAAGTAGATTTTCAACCGTTTATATAATGAGATTTGAAGAGCGAATAATTTGTAAGCATTTTTCGTACAAAATACTCTGCCTTTTAAACAGTTTTTGAACTCACAAGTAAGCGTACTCGTGTAAAGGGTCATTTGTTTTCTAGAGAAAGAGGTGATGTTGTTTAGCTTTTAGAAACCTTGTTAATTATGAAAGTTGGAAAATGAAAGAGAGTTTTGTCCAAGATATTTACAAAACTGGAATAATACGTGTATAACAGTTTTTGAGCAAGCACTCTGAGCGAGTTTAAAACTTTTGTATAATAAATTCACAGTTTGCCGTCCTTTTACTTTGTATGTGTTTCTCATGAGTTTCTGCAAAATAAGTCTACCGTATCTTGTTACTGAAGTTATTGATTTGTTTTTTTGTTGTCGCTATGAGCGGCTTTACTCACAATTTTCAATTTCATTTTTCATCTACACGGATGTACGATTAGGTGAACCGCCTATCCCGTATTTTTAATAAAACCTTTATTCTGTTGGTAATTTTTCGTTTTTCCTCATCCCGTCTGATCCCGATGGACAGACGACTTAAGGTTTCGTCAGCTAATCTTTATAAGACCCTCGCAACTTTGTTGAATTAACTCCTTATATAAATGAAAGAGATCTGAGAGTTAGGGAGCATATTAAGTAATTGTCCTCGCGTCGGGTATGCAAAGCGAATCTCGGCGTAACGTATGTTTTCATTTAAGTATTTTAATCAAGTAAAATTTTCTGTAGCTTTTACTTTCGGCTGGAAGCTTATGAAAATGTAAGTGCAATTTTGTTATTTACTTGACCTTAACAATCGCAAAGTTTAGACTTTACGTAAAATTTATTGTAAATTGACAATCCATTTGTAGAGGCGTAAGCTTTGTTTGTTTTTTAAAAATAAAATATAAAAATAAAAATAAAAGTAAGCCTTACGCCTCTCCAAATGTTCATGGGCGATGGTAGCGCTTACCATCAAGCGTCCCACCAGCTCCATTACCGACTGTAACATAAAAAAAATGTAGTATAGATTATTTTAATTTCGATGGAATTTATTGAACATTTTTTTGTGTTTTTTTTTTTAAAGCGATCAAAGCGAGTCGGATACTTAGGGTTTTGTATAAATAAATTAAAGAGCAACTGTATAAAATATAGATTTCTCATGGCCAATTCATCAGCATGGCAAGCGGTGCATAGTTTCGATTTATTTCGTTAATATATCGGTAATACAATGAATGAATAACCCTTCATTGTGCATACATATACAAAAAAACGTGTGTTACATGGTTCAGGCCTTATGCGTATATATGGATGATGGTCGGCATTATCACTCTTCCAGGCAACCCAAGTTACACCATCATCAACAGAAATTATTTCTGAAAATTTTGAACTGTCAAACTAGCACGATTCATGAAATACATACTGGTAATAGGCAGAAAGACAGCTAGGATAACTAGAAAATGAAAGTTGTAACAATAAATATACGCATTAATAAGAACGCAGAAAAACCACAATTTCTTATCAACTAACAAAATTATTTTCCAGGATGCAAAACTTCAATGCTTACGTGTGGTAAAGACCTCATTACGTGGCCTCGTTTTATACACAATTAAATATATGTAGAAACGTACATAAAAACCCTGTCTTTAATATAATTAAAACACTCTTGAAAGAGACAAAATAGATAAGAATAGATGGAATATAAAAATGCTTATCAAAAGCTTGCATAACATATTTATAATGACCCAAAATTAAACAAAACTCGTTTTTAATTTGTAATATTAATTGCTATATGAAAAAGGTAACCGTTCGACAGAATTCAATCCCGCGTTCATCGTTTTATGTTCAATCCACTTTTGATCCGCAGATAATTTTATGTACAATTTTAATTAAGCCATTATTAATAACACTCGGAATATTTCACAAAAATTGGATCTGTCGGATACGTTTTAGCTTTGTTTCGTTTTGAAGAGGGTCGAAGTGTTGTGTATATGTAAATGTAGATAAGATTTGTTTTATTTCCATAGAGTGGATGGTGTATTTTATTGAGTGGTAAAAAATATGACGGAAATCATGCTTTCGTTTTTACTTCGATAAAGTTTTTATACCATCTTTTGTCATAAAAGTGTATACAATCACGATAGTTTATACTTAACCTGCTAATATTATAAACGTGAAAGTTTATAAGTATGGATGGATGGATGGATGCTTGTTACTATTTCATGTGAAAACAGCTTATCGTATCTGTATTAAATCCTATTAATATTATAAATGCGAAAGTTTGTAAGTATGGATGTATGGATGTTTGTTACTCTTTCACGTTAAAACTACTGAACCAATTGCAATGAAATTTAGTACGTAGACAGCTGGATAACTGGAATAACATATAGGCAACTTTTTATTCCGATATTCCTACGGGATACGGACTTACGCGGGTGAAACCGCGGGGCACAGCTAGTTTTAGTATAATGTTGTGTCATTGTATGCATTCATGTGTTTTATTGTGTAGTTCTAATACAAGTAACTGAGAAATATTGGCGTAAATCAGAATAATAATAAAGATACAGTTTGAGAATGTACTGCAGGAACTGACATAGAGGATAAATTTTCTTGCACGGATTGGATTGCCGTACGATGTTATATCATATACGCAAGAAAAGACGAGGGCTGAGTACTAGTCGGCAAATAACTCCCTTTGTAACTCAGTTGTACAGTGTCATATTAATATAAGGAAAAGTTATCAATAAGAACGCAATTTTTTAATCTATCATCGACTATAATACAATGTATACTTGCATTTGTTTGGAAACTTTTGTGATAAGTTATTTTGTACGAGAAATTGTGTGTTTTATATCAAAATACAGCCCTTCGAAATGCTTTTATTCGTTTTATTTGTAAGGGTGCGTGAAGTGGCATACACGAAATGGGACTCGTCAAATCTGGATCTTCAAGTGGTCGAAACTTTGCGTCGTTCGTTCGCATCGATTGTGAGTTGTCCCTTGTTTTGCTCCAACCCAAAAACGTCTTTATCTAAAGTAAGGATTACGGGTAATAAATTCCACGGGGATTTACTTAAGCTGGGTGTAAATTGAATTATAGGTTTGGTGTATAATGGGTTAGTGCGTAATTGATATTTTGAAGTTTGAAATTTTGATAGGCAGAAGCATTTTGTTTAGATTTTAAATGTGCAATTACAGGAAGTGAATGACATGAAATGAAAAAAGTTCATTATTTTATTGCTTTACGACTTTAATGTGCACATTCGTGTGTATTTAATGTGTAGATGAATGCAATAAGTGATGACTATAATCAGAGTACCCTACGTAAAACAACGAATGACCCTGAGAAAAATCGTCCTATATTCCGCTAGCCATATAATTTTTATCATCAAGCGACATTTTTATAACTCGCCCTATACCTGTTCATAAGTGTACGAACGGTGAACACAATTTATTTCGCAATATCAATCTTATACATACTGATGGGGAAACATAATTCAATTTGGCTGCTTTTCCCCGGGAAACCTCGCTATACCATGAGTATGAAGCTTGTTTGTGTATGTTTTAGGCATTTGTTTATGTTATACTAGTCACCACACCCGGCTTCGGTCGGTTCGACCCGGTATAGAATTCAGATTATGTCTAGCCAGTATACGGTATCCTAAACGTACGTACGTAAAATGCTAATATCGGTGGAGTAATTTTGACATATTATATCGTAACAAACAAACGAAAAAAAGTTGTTTAATTTTCATGTTATTAGTTTATATAATATACTTATTAATATAACCTAACTAATATGATGGGAGTGAAATTGATTTGGTGTTTATAGCTGTTTTGAACAAATATGATAAAGTTAATTTTATACACAAAAACGTATAATTTCCTTGCCTAAAATATGACGTTCACGACGTTAAAATATACAATTACAATATATTATATGTATGAAATTCTACAAAATATTAAGAACAAGATACTTGAATGATGTTCTCAGAAAATAATAGAAAATGACCTATTTGTGATTTATCTTATTGTTCGAGATGTGGTGAATTTCAAGAAAAAATAATTATTAGTTAGCTATATACGAAAATCTGGTTTTAAAATATCAATTAAAGCAAAATAAAATCTCAAAAACCAAGTATACGTTGGAATATGTCACGATAACTAAAACGTCTCAGTAAGAGCAATTTAAGCTAATAAAAGCTTAAGTAGTGAAGTTAGACCGCAAACTGCTTTGGGTCGAGTCGTGCGACTGGACAGACGGACATACTCCTTTGGATTTACTGGAAAATTATTAATATATATTTTATCTGGTTAAGCACTGGTTAACTCAGCAGTGGTGGCTCAGTGGTGAGAACCTCGGACTTCGATAAAAATCGATAAGATAAATCGGGGTTCGGGACCGGGCGAGCGTGCAGGAAATAAAATGATTTTTCAATTTATTTGCACATGTAGATACCATCACCACTGCTTTAAACGGTAAAGGAAAACATCGTGAGGAAACCATGCCAGTCTCAGAATTAAAAAAAAAAGTTCCACGGCATGTGACATCTGACAACCCGCACTTGGCCAGCGTGGTGGTGATTTTTGTTAAAAAGGGTTATAAAGATTATCTTTTTCTTTACATAAAGATGATAGATGTGTGCTTTTGTTTTTAATATTTATGAATATTAAATACATATTTATGAAATAAGCTCTATATTTATCACATATATAGTATAATTTAAGTGTAGCATTTTCTGGTGTTTGATTTTACGCGAGTATGGATTTTAAACTCGATTTGAAACATTACAGCGAACTTCGAGTTTAATAATATAATGAATAAATCGCGTTTAAAATCCGTTAAAAAGTCTTCAATTTCTAAAAATTATAATTAAAGCATTTATCTCTTATCAGTCACGACTTACATATTTTATTTGTTGATTCAAAGAATCATTAAAAATTCATCCAATGTACATACTTGAATATTGACGATTTAATTATCATTTATTGAGGAAAGAATGGGTGTGGGAAAAGTTTAGACAGATAAGGAAGAAAATTGTTCATCTTAGTTTAACATTCTCTAAACTAAATCCACTGGCATTTAAACTAAAGTAGCATTAACAGTCACTTGCCTATCACAATTTCATAAATGAAATTTGCTTTGAAATCACACGGTCTCCACTAATATAATGTTACGTTAATATGTACCTTAACGGCAAGGGTCAGTGGCTATGTTAAATTTCGTCAAGGACAAAGCCTTCAGCTGACCCGATTGAATTATTAAGCGTTCAGTTTTCATGTATATTCATTAATTCTTACATTAACTGTTTTATTATTTGAATAATTTAGTTTTGGTTTACGCAATGACAACGCAAGGTCATTGCCTCTAAAGGTCGCATGCCCAAACAATTTTGGATGTTGCTATCTGGAATAATGAAGTACCCTTTTGTGAATGAAATTGTAAATTTTTTTATTATATATCTAGCTTTATTGATAACTAGCGTTTGTGTTGCGTAAAGACTATTAGGACCCAGGTATCATCATCCGACGGTGAAGAATTAATAGAATAAAGAACTTTCAAAATCGGTCCAATACTAGTTCCTGAGATAAACGCATTCAACAAGCAAACACAAAACATTAAATATTATTAGTATGGTTAGAGATATCATTTTATTTTTTGTTTTGTATATATTATATAAAATGTTAAAGCTTTTTATGCTGTACTTTTAATAAATTAAAGTATCTGAATCACTTGCATTGATTAAACATATTTATAAGCTTGCATTTTGCATCGGCCTATATTTAGGATACCCTTACAATGTTATAGCGTATTAAAGTATCAATGTTTGACCTCTATCTAACCAATACATATTGTTTCAGCTCTGGACGATACCAGTATCAGAGTGGCGGTCCCCAAGAATCGTGCCCCTAGTGTGTGCAATATAAATAAGTTAGATAGTAAATGAACGCAATGCAACCAGCGTGGTTTACAGAACGGACTGTGCTCGCATTCCTTCTCACTGCGGTGTCGTCGTCCCCATCGGCCACGCAAAACACTGTTATCACAGGTTTGTTTTACTGCTATTTAATAGATACATAAAACTGATATCACCCAGCGCAACTTCTTGACAAATTTTAAATAATGGAGCACTACTAAAAATAATAATAATTATACACTTTAATCGACCTTAACTGACCTTAATACACAACATACACGTAACATATGAACATTTATTCAATAGACTCACGATAGACGAGATATGAAATGTGTCTGCTATGGAAGAATGAAAAAAAAAAAATTACGTTTGCATGTTTAGTAATTCGTGCTTTATTGTTCTGGAAAAATTAGAAATTGAGACTTATTCTAGGTGACCTAGGTAACTTTATCACATTAACACATATCATATTATATGTTTATTTTTAATATTCAATCGTTTAAACATAATTAGCGATAAATGAAATATATTGTAAAAAAATCATATCTAAATATTATTGTATTAAAAAAATATATGTTATGTTTTTTCTATTCTTGACTGTTCAGGTATTTTTTTGACTATTATCTCGCCTTATATAACATACAGTCCAATTGGTTCGCAATTAGCATATCTGATAAGAGACGTTTAAATATATTAATACTTATAATAAGTCTGAAAGGAAATAAGTTGAGATAAAGGGCACCTAAGGTTCGAAGAAGTTCGTATTATCGCTATCCTGGTCAATCATGACCTTAATTCCTTAAACCAATTACGGCACACCTTTACAAACTTTGATTATCCATCAGATCTTACGGAATCTCCTTGTGCTATCGCTATAATAAGGATAAAGACATGTTTGGAATTCAAGTACTATGTATGATATTTTACTTCCCCTGCGGTCACGCACGAAGCGTTTTTGTCAGTTGTTGTCAGCTGGTTCATTATTATGTCCATTCACAAAACTATACCAGAAACTCGACGCTCTCATGCGAATCAAAACCTTGTACTATTTTAATTGGGATGATTTTGATTTGCACTGTAAAGGTCAGTCAGTTCAGTTTAGGTCTTCTGTGTGCGCCGCTTTGGGGTCATTTTTTATTAAGTATTCATGGGATTCTTTGTAGATGTAGCTGAGATACGTTTCAAATGCCAAAGACGTGTAAATCAGCATTCAGTATCTCTGTGTGGGATGGATGTGGGGTGTACTTAATATTTTACCTGTTTACTTGGGATTTTTCCAAATTTGAATTTAATTTGCATAGGACTGCAGTAAGTAATACCTACTGGGTAACATAAAATGGGAATAATTACAGTTTTAATATTAATTTGGAGTACTTCTATAATATTATTTAACAATGATTAAATATAATCATGCATATTGTGATATATAATTACGAATGTAAACGCTATGGTACAAGTAATATTATATTTTGTGGTTATGATTTTATAATTCGGATGATACAAACTCGATAATACTCTTTTAGTTATTTTATAGCGACTTAATGTATGCAGACAAAAATGAAGAGCTTGGTTAAAAACATAAAAAATAAAAGTTAAGGGAAGTTAAATTAAACAACTGTCGCGCAATAGTCGCCTACGGGTAAAGCGATTTGACAAGCATTAAAGATCAGGTATAATGCTATTCCCATTTCGATGAGAAGATCTATCATCATCATTATCAACCCATATAAGTCCCACTGCAGGAAAAATCAATTTATTTCCTGTCAAATATATTGACTTTTTTATATATCAGTGAATTATATAAATCACATCTGACATTTCGTACTTGGCCAGCGTTGTGGATTATGACATCATTCTTAATTCTAGTAGGCGGGCTGTGTCCCTGTATATATATATATATACACATCTATTATATTTATTACAAACTACTCCGAATTTAACGTACGCAGCCGCGACTTGATAATAAAGATATTTTTACTATTAATTTTCTACTTAATCATATTATGAGAAAATTGAAACATTTATTTGCCCTATTCTACTTGTATCTTCTATAAGATTATGACAATGTTTTCTCAACAAAAATAAAATAGCATATTCTAGGAAAGCTGCTATATAGGGTTCGCCTATTAATTACTGACTAGTGACCCCACTCAATAAGCGGCCTAGCAATAATGTCGGAGGGTATTGTGTATTTCGTAGAAATTTATTTTTCAAAGAAGTTAATTTGCTTTATAATATTACTCTTTGTAGTTTCACCGTTGTTCATTATGTGAGATCAGACTGGATTATATACCCTTGATGAATAACGATTTCATCAGGTTACTATATGGTATGTTATTGTAATGTGGGTTGTATAAATAACGAAAGAAGAAAAATAAGGGGAGTTGCTTATAACTAAACACCAGTTAGAAATAAGGATATGTAAATCTTCTGATATGATATCGTCGACACAGACTTATCCGATATTTCCGAATTAGACTACCTTTGCGGGAGAAATTGCTTTAAAATTAATCTCTAAGAAAGATCCCCTTAACTCATGAAATACTTTCTCTATGTATTTTTATTCATTACTAGCTGACCCGGCAAACGTTTTCCTGCCTTACTCTTACCGATGAGAATCGGTATTTCTGAGAAGAAATACCCAATATGCACACAAAAATTCATACGAATCGGTCCAGCCGTTTCGGAGGAGTTTGGTAACTAAAATTGTGACATGGGAATTTTATATAAAAGATTTTAACCGCACCCTTCGGTTGTATATATACATTATAATATAGTAATCTAATTATTATTTACAAAAACTCATAACAATTTTAAATACATTCTTAAATGTTACGAGTCTGTAAGTACGAAAAAAATGCAATCAAATACGTTTATCGTCGAAATAAAATACAACATTTTCCCAATATTTAATCTACCAACCGGAAATTATTCACCCGCACCAGTAATACTAAAGTGGTATTTTATTTTACTTTTTTCCGTAGATTACCTAAAAGCCGATAAAAAATACTCGGCGTTGATTTATTATATATTATTGCTAATTAATAAAATATGATACGTTACATTTAGAACACCACATATTTTCTTTAAACTCTTATAAATATTCTTTAAAAATGGTACCAAATGCTAATTTCTTAATCCAAGTAATAAACAGCCAATATTCGAAATATAAAGTTGAACATATTAACGCTCTAACACTGAGTTAATTTCCGAACATTATGACCGCCGAAATCCCCACGATCCCGTGTAGATTTACGGAAAATATGACCCACACCTAATAGAGAATTCCTTCCACCGAGATTTCTTTTATTCGGAGTAAATCCTTCTTTTTTCTGACCAAATTGGATTATTTTCCACGGCGCGGTTAAATACTGAATGGGCTATCGACATTTTGCTGCCGCCTCAGGTTGCTTTATTAATGCCCGCAATATTTTTTCAGAGCCGCACTGAAAATACAATATTATTTATATTGGCTCCTAAGCTTTTTTTGCAAAAAAACGTATCTTTATTGACGCGTATTATGTTTCAGAGACTGTGCAAACATAAATAAGTTTTTCCTCTGCGCTAAAGCGATCAAACCACCACTTGTTCACGTATTTCATGAGATTGCTTTTTGTGGTATATTGTTTTCTTTGTTGTTTATAGTACAGTATGTTTACTAAAGGCTAGCTAGCATCTATACCTTAGGAAATGCTATCATTCTGATTTTTTTTTTTTTATGTCATAGCGGGCAGCTGAGCCGGTGGTTCGCCTGATGGTTAGCGATCACCACCGCCCATAAACATTCGCAAAGGTAGTACCTCTGCGAATGCGCTGCCCGCTTTTATGGGGTAAGGGAAAAGGAAAGGATTAACGACCGGAAAGAAGGAATGGACTAGGACGGGTGAGGAAAAGGTGCGAGCTGGCCCAATTCGTGCCGAAGCGTGCTCGACTCCCACAATGATATCTAATTGTCAAAAGTGGATCATTTGATCACGCACTATTTATTTATGCGATTGAAAATCTACGCTTCAGTGGTCCCAGTTTTACAAATATCCAAATTATTTCTGTCACGTACATATGTTTTTTTGTATTGCATGAAATGTTTGAATTCTAAAATCCCCAACAGGCGTCAATGTGGAAACATATGAAATTATTTGAGAGCGTTTGTTGGGAAATGTTGGCACTTGTAAAGCATTCGAGATTTAAATATTAATTTAGGCTATAGAATCAAAACTTTGATCCATAATTGGATAAAAAATATATTTTTCCGTTCTTCTGCTGTGAATTGAATAAGTGTAGATTTGCTATATTAAAATAAATTTTGTGCCACAATTTGTTTCTGTTAAAAGTGTTATTTTTATGATAAGTCACTATACAGCTTAAACAATTTTAACACTCTTACATTCAAAAAGCATTGTATTAAAAAAATATTAACAAAAGAACGGATGTTTAATGCGTTATATCTTTTGGAAAAGTTTTTAATGTTATAATACTACAGTTTCATGAATTCGACGCATAATCAAAGTACCAATTAAATGCTTGATAACCGAAAAACCGTAATCACATACTATGAATAATGTATTAACTCAATTTCTATCATGATGATATCCGCCTATGAATATTAATGTACACGGAAAGACATGTTGGGATGTATTAGCGGTAAATTATTTCTAATATAATCGTGATTAGCAATATGCTATTAGTTAATAATGTAACGTGAACCTTATCTGAGAGCTGAAAGAGTTTATTTTACGGTGACACTTGAATATTTTTCGTATTCGTCGTATAAATGGGGGTTTCTGATAATTTTTTTTGGCAATCTTTTAATTAAGCTATCCATTTAATACAGCTGCCGTCGTATTATGTGTAAGGGAGATGTTTCAATAAATGGTAATGCAATACTGATACTGTTAGGTAAGAGTAATATTGATTTATGTGAATTACACAGCTATATAACTTTTAGCATATCTCAAATGATATTATGTATAGAGTTTTTTTTTTGCATGTGTGGATGTAGGTCTATAGGTGTATACTTGAAGCTGATATGTAAAATATCCTATACTCGAAGGCCTCCATTTTCTCACCCTTCCCAATCCATTCCTTTATTCTGACCTGAAATCCTTTCCTTATCCTTTACACTTAAAAGTGGACGACGCAATTGGATTGGCCCTACCTCTAGAAATGGTCATGGGAGATTACCATTAGGCGAACCACCAGTTTAATTCCATATAAAATATATGATAGTTTAAATTTCATTGCCCATTATTTATAACGCTTATTGTGGTATTATTATAGTACCAGAATGAAAATATCATTATAAATTAACCCAGGCAAATTATAATTAAACAGTAATCATTTAAACGTTATTTTTAATAACATTTTCGTAATTAAAACAAGTTGTTCATTCGGAATCCGGTGTATATTTTTGTTACCATATTTTATATGAAACAGCATATGAATAATTTTGTTAAGACTCTTTTACACAATATGTTGCAGTTATTTTGGTCTAAAAGTATTGTATGTGTAACATTGGAAAAATGAATGTCGAGGCATAATTAGCGGATCGAATCTTAAGATTCTTCATAAGCTTAAAACGTGTTTCTAAATGGCTTAAACCAAAATAAGATCCATTGCAGAACACAACATAAAAGTTTATGGTATGCTTCCGAATATTATATACTAATTTGATAGTGTATTGAAACATAATAGTTAAAAGTGATATTAGCTTGTAGTTCCATCATTGGATTATTCATTTATCAAGTATTCTTATTTCTGAGCATAATACGTACGCTTGTGTGCGTGCAGTCCTGTGTACAGATAGTGCTGGCCGAGACCTTTCATTCGAGACCGTCACGTTGACTATAAATGTATGCGTGTATCATACTAGATTTCATAATCCCCTTCAAATATCACAAAAATTTTGCTTTGTTCCGAGTGACGTAAAAATATCAAAAATACAGCGGTTGCCGTGTTTATAAATTATTCAGTACAAATGTTTCCTCTGAAACATTTTTGAAATTGTCTATCTTCCATTATGCGGTCGCAAAGCTCTCTAGAATGAAATTATCTTTTAAAAGCCGGCATATAACGTTTTTATTGTGCTTTTAGTAATGCAAAGATTAAAGGGGACATTGAGAAAATTTTCTATTATAAAAATCATCTGAAGTAAAGTAATAAATTGAAGCATTTCAAGGTGCTTTTATTGTGTTTTGTATTATATATTTTGTTGTACATTGATATTGTTGTAATGAGACGAAGACGGGCTGGAATAATAATTTATCTTGGATGTTTTGACCTTTGAAGTTAAATTGATCTTTGCGTGTTTGTGTTACTCAATTCAGCAACTTTGCAACAAAATAATAATAAACAGTGATTTCAATAATTGGAGAATATAATTTTGAACAGAATGAAAGTGTTTTAGGATTTCACTATAACAATGTGCGATAAGGAATTGAAATAATAAATAAAATACCTTTAGGAAAGTTTTTATTAAATAACCAAATCGATATAGTTATTAACACAGTTTTTAATTTATTTATAAATGATGTCTCTTTGCATAAGTCTTTTGCAGTCATATAATATAAAAATATAAAACAATAGAATTTTATATACACAGTCATAAAGCAACCGATTAAGACGGTTTGTCGCTAGCCCACTGCGAACAATTTGACGATAATTTGTTTAGCTCGTGCCAAAATCCACTCGGAGCTCGGCCATTAAAAAGGGAATTTATTCACAAAGACAACCGCAGAATCCAGTGCAAATTGTCAAAAACAACAAATTGATCGATTCGTTATCTAAAACCGCTAAACGTAGCCGAGGCACGTTTAAACGAGATACCGGCAAAAATTGGCTAGCTCTTTCATATCGCACGTTTTATTTATGCGCTTTGAATATTTTATGACACATTTAGAGAGATATTTTCTTCTACGTTTTGTAAAACTATCATATGTGATGCACACCTTAAGTTTCGTGAGTGTCTTCAAGCCCTTGTGTTTCTTTTTTTTTTAGAATCTTTATAAACTTTTTCGGTATACAATCTTCGTAAGATATCTAGATGCCAGATTGTTTTGTTTTGTTATGTGAATCATATATACAATTATTGACTTTACAAATGAAATGATATATAAAAAACGACATACATAATAATTGTTTGAATATATAGAAAAAAATAAATAAATAATCAGTTAAAAAATTAAGTAATTTTATATTAATATGGCAATGAAATATTTAAAAAGCGATTGTTTTTGGAACTTATCAACCGTCGAAGATTATAACAAAAGGATTGTTATAATCTTCGACTAGACCCAATCTGTATGCAATATGAAAAGTTATGAACTAACAGAAGTTTTCATAATCTGGAAAATATTATTTATTGGGTTAACACTAGCGCATTAGTAGATATCTTTTTTATAATATAATATCACTTTCACTCAAATGTTTATGAATTAATTCATCATAAAAATCATTTTGAAATAGATTTATGGTAATAAAATGAGCATAACAAATCGCATAGTATGTTTTTAGTAATAACATTGTACAATGCCGTTAATAATTAATGATTTGAGAAAAAAGCTTTTTGTTCACATACATTTCTTATCGTTTTGGCAGAGCTCTCGGTTTTTCGTGCCATATCGGTTTTTCTAACCATCCATTTATGTTTATTGCTGGATCGTTATAGACCAGCATCTTAGTTAATTAAAGTGAAGCTGATTTAGTATCACACTGTGGAGTTGTTAGGGCAGACTATATTTGGTGCAATATGTAGGTAGATTATTCTACATTACGGGAGTTTTTGATGATATTACAAACATAAAATCATCAAGGAAATTGAACGTTCACTTTAATTGAAAACAGCAATCATTTTGGTTGTATAGCGAAACCTACGCCTGTCGTGTTTCCATATGATAAATTTATAATTAATTTAATACACAGTCGTATTCTTTACGTAACTTTCAAAACAAATCTCATATTACAAGGAATATAACAGTTTAAATGTCAACATGTGCCATTCTTTGCCAATGTAAAAAAGTTCGCCTTTTACTATACGAGTAAAACTCACTTCACATTCATTTGAGCTAACGAACAATGTATAAATCTTTCCCCTATTTTGTAACTAATGTTTAATATGTGGTACAAATCAACAAGGATTTTAAAGGGAATTATATTGCTGTGAATTTATATATATACAAAACTTTAGGTCATAGTTTGGTGGCTATCTTCCTAGGGAAATGAAAATTATAATATTGTACGTGTATAATACAAAGTCTGAGTTAAATTGAAATTTAAATATTAATGCATAATGATATACGATTACCTCTATCAATGCCTGACCAAATGCAATTTGTCACGATAGGCCGTTGGCAACGGCGAATGGACAATAGTAAATTTTAATACGATTTGTTTAGGCCCATAAACGATTGATAAATAATAATTTATTTTGCTCACAACACTAACATTTTGATATGACAGACGTGAACTTAATTTGCGTTTATTACGGTATCGAATTAAATGGCGATTTGTATGTGAATTCGAGTTCTGTTTCGGGTTGATTTTCACTGGAAGCTTGAAGAATTTATTGCTATAGTGCTTTGAATACTGCGTAAAGCTTTTGTTATTTTAGTTTATCATTGCTTCTATTTTGGGTAGCGTGTGAATTTTGATTAAAATCAATTATATTGTACATACGCTTCTATCGTACTGCTTGTTTAGTAATAGCGTAGTGGTTGTTTTGTGATTTGAGCCTGAATAAATGAAGATATGGAAAATATTAAGAATTCTTCTTAAGCGATAAGACCGCCTGTTGAGCTCTTCATACTTCTGATTTTATTTATTCTTTTGTCTGTACTCATGCTGTAAAGATGCACAATAAAAAAAAATGATTTGATTTGAACATCACGATATAATTATCGACGGATATTTTTACATTTAATGATAATTTAAGACAAAAAGACAATAAATGTATGTTATCTCAGCTTATTACTTGAATATTTATAGATGATAAACATTGTGAAGAATTATTAATTTCTGTGTTCCTTCAACAATCTATCTAACTATAATTCTTTAGAGGACATAAGGTATATGGCTTATTATTTCTCTAAATGTAATCAAATACAACGCAAATCAATTCGAACGCACACAATCCGTTTATCTTGAAATATATATTTTACATCCTATTGCAAGAACGCCAAACCACATTTTCCCATGCATTACAATTTACGATACTCTTCCAAACGCCCACATTGTGTTAGCTTGAAATCTATTCAATAATTTCAGCAAAAAACAGTCGTTGACGGGAATGACGGTCTCGGCCCATCCAACAATAAATCTCCGACAAACAGATAAACCCGGGATGGTATCAATGCGGAATGAGGCGTAGAACGTAAGCGTTTAAAGAAATAAAATATTCGTAGATTTAAGAATTCAATGTGAGAATGGAAGAAGCGCTGCTATGGTCGCATTATGTTATGTTTTAAAATTATTGTCAATGAGATATAATGGAATTATTTAATCATTCCAGATTTAGAATATGGGATAAATCACATTCTTGTGTAATGTTACTAGATGTAGATATTAATTAGATATATTAATTAGAATATTTGATGATTCTAGAATGAATTGTTTGGCTTGTCTTTTGCAGAGTTTTCTGTGAAATTAATTATTGGAAAACTATTTTTTTTGCATTTGAGTGAAATACTTATTTTATTCCGATTTAATTTATAACCTTTTGTTAGCTTTAAGTTTTTGGGAAAGCTGGATTTCAATTGTACATTTTAATCCATCACCGCTTTACAAAGAAGCTTAATCACCCGTCCAAATGTCAAAAGAGAAAGAGTCCAATCTTTATAAGCAAAGAAAAAGAAAAAATCCATAAAACTGTTACGTTAATTATATAAGTAATACGATAAAACAGGAGGAAAAGTAATACTGAAATAAAATTAATGTTGTTGTTAAAATGGTCACTGATTTATGGTAACTAAACTACTAAAGGTTGAAAGTTCTTTTCAATTCATGATTCTGTTTTTATCTTAAGATAGTACCTATTTATAGATTCAGTTACTTACTTAATAAGTTAGACTTAGAACTCCATAAGACCAAACTGTACCTTCTGTATACGTTAACCACAAATCCCAGCGATGCCCGAGTAATTATTTGAACAATAAAGAGCAGAACCAACAAAGTCGAACTATATTCTACAATTCTAATCCCCACTTACCTCGCCGGACTTCGGAACACTCCCAGAGGCGCTTCCGTATTCACAAACGTTCTTACGTACGTAGCATGAAGATAGTAAATTATGTAGAACGGACTTAACGCGACGATTGTAGCATTTATAGTGACACAAGCATCAACTATCACGTACTAATTAATTTACAATAAAATAATGACAGTATACAAATATATAATACAATACACGTCCAAAAAATGTGCAAAATCTCCACTTTTATCACAAAATTTCAATTGAAATACACATGAAAAACATTTATATTAATTCACTTGCATATTTAAGTTGGCAATTCAAATTCACGTTATTATTGTGAACTGAAAATGGCATTTAATTCAACCTTGAATAAATAATTAACTGCTTCGACACGTTGCTCATAAGTAATTCCATTTTCAGGTATAAAGTAGACGTTTTTTAATTGACTTTGTTATCATAATTAAGAGGAGGTGGAGGTACACGTGTTTTTTAATCAGCACGACCCAGTGACCCAGTGTTTAAGTTCACTCATTTCAATAGAAAGATCGTTCTGAATACGATCAAAAAATGATAGTGTCCAAAACAATTAGATTTTATAACTCGTTCGGTAATTATTTATATCTCGAAATGTCAGGTGGAAACCAGCCAGTTCAACAACGAAAAATTCAACATTTGACATATTTTGATAAGTTACAGTTAACGAGCATAGAGCCTTTTAAAAGAACTGAGTCTGCATTAAAGAACTGATGATGACGACTAATAAGATTATTTGATTATTTTATTGTGGAAGTCGAGCACGCTTCGGCACGAATTGGGCCAGCTCGCACCGGAGAAGTACCACACCCCCACAAAAAACCGGCGTGAAATAGTGGCATGCCACTGTGTTTCGTACGGTGAGTGGGGGAGCCGGAGGCCCGTTTCCTTTTCCTCACCCGTCCCAGTCCATTCCTTCTTTCCAGTCGTTAATCCTTTCCTTTTCCCTTACCCCATAAAAGCGGGCAGCGCATTCACGGAGGTACTACCTTTGCGAATGTTTATGGGCGGTGGTGATCGCTTACCATCAGGCGAACCACCAGCTCAGCTGCCCGCAATGACATAAAAAAAAAATAAAAAAA